>NC_137699.1:3463271-3470771 GCF_964034855.1 Anser brachyrhynchus
TTCTGTAATGATAAAACTGAGCTAGTATAGTGTATGAAAGTAAGGGGAAAGATAGACTTCTGTTAGAAAAGCACAGGACCAAGAATCAAACTCAATACTCGGCAGTGTCACAAGGGGCAAGTCCTTTGCTCACCTTCCTCACACTGCCCCTCTGTGGGTAGAGGACTCAGACAAGCAGGGTGGACCTATGTCCGAGTCCTTCCTCCCATGCTACCCAAACCTACTTCTCCCAGGAGAGATCCTCTTCCCCAAGAGATTAAGCGGCCTACATGGAAGGACCTTCTCTGTCCCTCTTCTGAATGCAGTTCTTCCCATTTAAACAGCCGTGGATTCAAACACAGAGGAGGGGAGGAAGAGACTTTGTTTTCTCATCATCTCAGAGAGATGCGGGGTCGAATCCCTGTGCCAATGATGACAGTTTAGACAAAAACTGTTCAATGTAAAACACAAATAGAATCTGCAAAGCAGGGAGTGGAAACCAGGATGAGTAACCTATTCCATTACCTGGAGCAATGTTTTCTCCTCCAGCCCAATGATTTATTAATGATTACACATAAATTAAACAGGAGAAGGTGCGGGAGCACACCCTAAGCCAGAAAAGTCCATTTGGTGAGGTAGCTGGTGCAGGTGACATCTGCTCAGGCACATGAAAGAATTAAAACAGCCTTCCCATCTGCTGGCGAGTGATCTCAGAGATCATGGTGGTATATTTTGTTATAAGAATGAGAAGACAAGCCATTTGCCCACATTTTGAAGAAAGATGGCCACTACTGCATTTTGCTTGCTTTCCCAAGTGAGGTTGTAGTGTGGGACACACAGGTACGAGTTGCTGCACATTGCTCCTGCATGAGCAGGAAAGCCAGCCCAGGGTATTCCTACTCTTTCCCTTCCACATACTAATGGCTGTCCTTAAAGTTGTGCTCTAGTTATTGGACCATTCCTTAGCCCCAATCACTGACATAATCCATGTAAAATAATAGTAATATTAATTACCCTTCCAAAAGAAGGCATGGGGATGGTCGGCCAGGGTTGGGTTAGGCTGGGCTTACAACCAGAGTTTGTGTCCATTTAACCGTGTAAATCTTCTGATTTCTACATGTTTGTGCCAAGAACATGTAAACATTTATAAAAATTTTACCTGCCACCTGACTTCTGGTGCCTAAAAGACTTGCACTGTATGGAAAGCGTAAACCAGACCTGGAATAAATGTCAAGTCTCCCTAGTTCCAGTCAACTGCAAGACCTTCTGCCTTCCCAAAAGTTTTATTGTATTACTTTCTCCCCAGAATTTCTCAGTCATATTTGCTTGAGAAAGGCATTTATCAGAGAAAGGACATGTGGATCATTATATCATGTTATTACAAGTGGCAAATTAACTTGTCACATGTTGGAGAAAGGAAAACCTGGGTTTTATGGCTCTTGCCTGAAACCAGAACAAACTCACGTAATGTCCTTGTGCAGACTGATACTCTCTTGACTGAGACCCCCTCACGTGATGCCACCTGCATTTTTTGGTCTTAATTGCAACACTTTGTTGTTGTTGCTGTTGTTATTTGCACTTATTTGCTTTTGAGTATGCTGAGTTTCCCGTGTGTTTTCTTTTTACAGACTTCTGCAGTGCTTCTGAAGCCAACTTAACGGAGACTGTTCTACTGAAAGCTTTCTGAAATCATTATTGAAATACGATGCATAATCTCTTGAGATTAACCCAATGGCAAAATTAAAATGTAAGTTTAATTTGGCACCTTCCACTTAACTGATTCCTGGTATATAAAAAATGCTTCAGTTAAGTACTTAAGATGACATTTAATTGGTCCTGAGCATCGTACTACTCTCTGTAAAATCTCTGTACTCTTTAAAAACTTTAATCACTGTCTTTCAGGCAGGGCTAGACCTCTTAGGTGCATAAAAGCTTTAAAGGGGGGCTGACTTAGAAATTTGTTCCCAACTACACAGCTGTCCTCAGTGCTTCTTAGTACCTCTTGATAAGTAAAGGGATTGTTAGTGGGAAAGAGTTTTGAAAAAACTATTAGAGACAGTTGCTACTGTTGTTTTTTTAGCTCTAATTAAATGAGGGCAGGAAAGCACCAGTAAATAAGCAGCTGGAGGAAATAAGGAATTATCCTTGCTTCTGAGGAGACCTTTTTTAAAATGTGCGAGCAGGTTAGTAGGCTCTTTTGCTGCTTTCTGCTTATGTTGCACAGTTATAGCTCACTAGGCTGAAACTGAAGTACCAGACAAAGAAGTGGAAAGTTATCCAAAATTGCTTGCTTGTTTAAAAGTAATATATACATTATTGTTAGTCATTCTATGGCATTAGATCTTATAGCTGCATTTCAGTAAAGGGTTCTTGTACGTGCACGTTCTCTTTCTTGCTTTTTTTGGCAGTGTTGTTCCTTTCTAACGGTATTTTAGTGCTTAGAATTGATGGCAAGCTATATTTTATCCACATAATGTTTAATAAGGCAAAATGTGATTATTTGAATTAATTAGTTTGTAAGAACTATGTGCATAATGCACTTCTGATATTCACCTTTAAATGCATGCTTATATCTATTGGTTTATAAATATTTGAGGGATATTTATGCAAATTTGATATACTAGCAATGTAAGGCATTATAGATCATTTGCAAGAGTGTTGTAGTGTGAATTCACATTTAAGCAGTGAGTGGTGTTCATTAAAGGCCTGTGCTTCAGCTGTGTGTTTGGACGGCAGTATTTTTTCTTTTAAGGCTTAGCTATTAAATCCATTGTAAAATACTGCAGAGTTGTATCTCAGCCTTTTTAAATGATCGCTTGACTCCAGTGACTGGTATGGAAGCTGTAGTCAAAATATGTCTATTTAAAACAGATGTAGTCATTAGCAGGCCCTCTGAACTGTGCTTTCCAGCTTCTTCAAAGTCAGACTGTCTCCTAAGCAGGTTATGAGATAGATGATTATCACTGCTTCCCCATGTGTCAAGTGTAGCCGTGCTGCTGCAGTGGCAAGGGGCTAGAGCAGTAGAAATAGAGCTCAGTGCTTAGTTAACAGGTAGGTTTGCTGCTATCCATGCTCCTCATTCTGTCTCGCTGATGCTATTCAAAAAAATGAATCTAAAAATAAATATTAGTACTCACTTATCAGTGGGCACTGTAAGGAATTTTACTTCCCTGAATGCTGCTCAGTGTTAGCTTTGTTTGGCTGTTTGTTGCCTTGTGTTGCAACACTATGGAGAGCTACAGAGAAGGTCCTCCAGGCTACTGTGGTCCCCGAGAAGCTGCTTGTCAGTGCCTAGGGTGAAATTAACCCCAGTGTGATGAGCAGGAGGAGTAGGCTATAATGGTTTGCTATGAGAGAGAGAAATAGCAGAGTCTAGCAAGGCCTTGCCAGTAACAGAAAAGAAACAAGATTGTTTTCCAGACTGCCCTAACCATGACCTTAAGATAGGGATTTCTGACTGACCCTGAGCCATGAAGCATTAAAAACGCAACAAATGATCCACTGGGCTCTCACTTCTTGACCTCACTGTGAGTCAAGAAGCTTTTCTAGCTCTCACTGAGAGAATGATATAATTTCTGTAGTTATCTTTGTAGCTTTGAGACTGAGTTTCTCACCTGCTTAAAGTGAACTGTGGCAACTGCTACCATTTCACTACAGTTATTTTCTTGTTTTAGGATAGCAGTTTTTACACTTCTGCCACTAGCTGATGGACCAGAAGAATGTGAACTGGTACTGAATGGACTGCCTGCCTGGTTTCAGTAGTCTTTTCCTGATTTGTCAAGGTAATTAGTCATTTCGTTAAGCTATCCAATGTACAACCCTTCTTTAGGACTAGGGGAGTTGCCACCGTTCCATACAGTGAAAAAAGGGGAAGTATTTCGTGGGGACTCTGTGGTCCACAAGCTCAAGATCATCCAGTCTCTTAGTTGTGGCCCTGTTAATGCAATCATTTTTTTCTGTTCTTCCCAACCTCTCTGCTTTTTTTTTTTTTAGTGCTTGGGATCACAAGGCAACAGACTAATTAGAGGTGGTTTACATAAGTCTGGATAGAGGAGTTTGGTGTTATTCCAAAATGTGTCTGTGTAGATGATGCCCTGCATGACTTCAAAAAAAAAAAAAAAAGGCATTACCACATGCAAATGGGTGCTACAGGTGTGTTGCTGCTGTTACAGGTCTGAGACTGATGCGTGCCCTAAGCACAGCAAACAGCGTGTCTTGAAGCCAAACATACCCCTGCAGCAGAGTTTCAGTGGCTCTTCTCTTTGGGTTGCATCCACATAGATGAAGATAGGGTGGTCACCATCACTCTGCTGGATTACATGCTGCCCACTATGTTATGTTTACTCAGTGCCTCTGTAGTATAGACCATTGCAATCACACCCTGGATTCTCCTAAATGAAGGCAGATCATCTTTTACTCCTTAGAAACCTCCAGAACCCAGCTGCAGTCATAAAGCTGCTATCAAATGGAAGCTGGCTGCAGTTCAGAATTTGGGCCAGTATTTTTTAACAGCATGAAATTCAGTTCTAGGCCTTCTGGAAGGATTTTGTATATGAAATGTTGAACTGGAGTAGAATCAAAACTGAAGTCCCCTGTATGCAAAAACAGGTGGGGGGAAAAGGTTGTCTATGTTTGAAAAGGGAGATGTATCTCATGTATACTATGGATAGTATCTGATAACATTAATTTGGAATAAGGTATATTTTTCTTTACTGTTGGCTTATGTTAACAAATGCTTTATAATGTCATGACCTCTCTTGTCTGAGCTGGCATCTAGTGGAATATATCAGCCATATTAATCTAATCAATCTAATCAGAAAATTATTTTTTTTTTTAATGTTAGGAATTAAAACATAAACTCTACCCACTCTGTATGGACCTGTCCTACATTCATGTTGCCATTGGTGGTTTTTTGTTTGCATTACAGCAATCAAAGAGTAAATGCAAAGCAAGATCCAAGATAGGAAGGCAAATTGTTTTTGCAAACATGGCAGAGAAAGTGTCTGGAATCAAATGCCAATATTAATGCATGACATCTGCTCTCTGCTCCAGTTCTGAGTAAAGTAATCCAGTCCTAATTACACACTGCTGTGCCCTCTACCAGCTAAGGAGAATGGTGCAGCCATTCTTAGTACCGGTATATAAATTTCTTTCTGGATCTGATAGATACATTAGATGCAGGGCAGGCTTTTCATTTTTTGGCTGTCAGCTGCTTTGGGTAGCACAAAGAGAGGGGAGGGGAAAGGTTGCAGCAGGAAAAGATCAGAATCCTCCAAAAAGGACTCTGCTCCTAGAATATTTTTTTTCCTAGAGAACTTTCCCTGCAGACCTCAATCAATATTACTCTCATCTGAGTGCACATATTATTCATTAAGAAACATTGGCAAGATGTGTACTATAGTGTATGCCTTCATTAGAGCCTCCACCTGCCTACTTTTATCAGAATATCTCCAGTAGCTTTCACCTGTGTTGAATTTGTTTCTGTCTTTGGAGAAATTGTGTAATTCCCCAGGATGGGTTTCTTTCTTTCTTCCTTTTTTTTTTTTTAAAAAAAAAAAAAAAGGTAAAATAGTACCCTACGGTTTGTGGATGTGTTTTCTCCTCTTGCACTTTAACGGATCAAGAAGATTATTACCCTTAGATTCAGACCGAACTGGACACTGATGAAAGCATGTGCAAAACACAGTCCAGTGCAACAGTCCCTCTTCTGGCTGTGTGATATGGGAATAGCTGGAATTCCTCAGCTGAGTGTTCAACAGTCATGCGGTGTTCTTTGTGTGCACCTACCACTACTGAGCAAACAGCTGTTTTCCTATGGAATCAACATTTTTTAACTGATATGTTGTTGGAATGACGTTATGAAGATCTGGTAAATGTCACCATGCCAAGTAGACACAGAAGGAGCCACAGAACGTGGGGGACGTTGGCAGCATCTTAGAATATTGTCATCACAAAGCAACATAAACCTGACATTGCATTATATCTTTTCAGTTAATGGATTTCCACCTCTGACTATTCAGTGTTAATTTTGCCTGGTCTCTTCAGTAGCAAGTCAATGAGGGAAAAAAAATGTATCTTTTTGAAGAAAGACACCAGGATTTCTGGATAAGTTATGTTATGGTCCAGCTCAGTAACTGGAACCTCGTGTGCTGCTGCAGTATAAGGAAGAACCAAAAGCAACAGACTCGGAAACAGCCAGCTCCATGGCTCTGCCTCTGTTCACCCATCTCACATTTGATCAGTCTCTGCTTGACATCAGGCTGGGAGCAATAAGCTCTGATCACGACAGTGGATGTGGCAACAAGCCCGTGAGCTCCACGTGTCACTCCAGAACCAGATGCTGTCTCACTGGATTCCTCCATAAAGCAACTGAGGCAAATGTGTGGATGTCAGGTTTGTCTTTCAGGTGTACCTACCACACCCTCCGAGGTAAGGAGTAAAAGACAGGACTATATACAAGACAATATTGCAGTAGCAATGAACTTTGAAGTAGAGAACGACATTCTTCAGTTAAGTGATTATCAGTCCTGATGGAAGTGAGAGACATTACACAAGCACCATCACTGTAATACACATGCAAGGTTTGGTAAGATTTTATTTTTTTGAAGGTTCTCTTTTCATGTACATTAAAGGACTCTGGAAACTGCTCAGAGACTGCTGTGTGAAGAGGTGGCAGAGTCAGTCCATGTGTGGAGATGTGTGGAGTTGCTTAGAGAGGTTGGGCTAAAGGTACAATACTGAACTCCTGCTTGACTTGAGTATGAATTGAAATTTTACATCACCATCAAAAACTGATTCACCATGCAGACTGAAGAATGCGTCTCTCTTGAGCCTGGGAAAGTTTCAAGAACTAGGAGGACAAAGGAGGCTTCTCATGGAAAAGATGAGTCTCCTCTAAGTGTGCTTTTCCTGGAGCCTGGGAGGCCAGCCTGTCCTAGCTCATAGTTTGGGCCTCTTCTAAAGTCATTCACCTGGCTCGTAGGCTTGTCCTTCTCCACAGCCGTACGGGTACTGAGGAGACACCGATGGATCTGCAAAGTGCAACACCCAACCTGATCCTTCAATATTTAATACTCAAGAAACCTTTCTGATGACAGTTTCTTCTGGAGAAAGAAACTTTGTGGAGTTCATTGCAACTGAGCTGTTCTGGGGAGGCAGGTTTTGCATGGTAAGCTTCCTATAAACCAAGAAGCAGACCAAGGATTTAGGTGGTCTTTTATTTTTGAAAAAATATTTTTCTTTTTAACTTTGTGCTACAGAGAGCAGAAGCAAAACTTCTGAATAAGTAATTTATTAGCTGTAAATTTGTCTAGAAGATCTCTACAGGTTGTAAAACCTAATGGCTTAAAGTGTCAGCCTTATATCACAGTGGTAAAGAGCTCATTCTCTAGAGGTAGCATTTTTGAAGCTTTGCCATTTTTACTCTATCAAAGGAATTGCTGTATTTTGAACAAACTTTTATTTTAAATAGCCTGTATTTACAAAAAATATTTAACATTAATTTCATGCAAAACAGTAACA
>NC_137699.1:3475771-3646272 GCF_964034855.1 Anser brachyrhynchus
AGGAGCCGCGGGCCGCGGAGCGGCCTCTCAGCAGGGGCCGGGGCTCCGCCGAGGCGTGCTCATCGCACACGAGGGGTCGGCACTGGCGGCGGGGGGGACAGGCCAGTGCCGCTGGCTGTCCAGGCAGCGCTCGGCAGCCTCTTCCAGGAGCCCCGGGAGCGGCTGTGTACGAGGAGACGGCGGGGCGACGGTAGGGCTCAAGGGGGAATTAGCGCGGGGTGCGCTCAGAAAGGAGCGGAGCGGGGAACAAATCCCGGGGGAGAGAGGGGTGGGGAGCTGGGGGTGCCAAACCGCAGTACTGCCTGGGAACCTGTGCTGGGGGGGAGCAGTTACGCTCGAGGAGAAATTACGTTCCCTTCTAAAAGTGCACTGGAGAAATTGGGGACAGGAGGTGAGATTGAGAGAAGGAACTCTCTTTACGAAGAGCTTACGTTACCTTTATACGTTTCTAGCTGCCTGATCCAAAGGGGCTCTGCTTGCCCACTCATCTGTGAATGTTAAAAGGGAATGCTGGACCTGCATAGGTTGCAAATGGACTAAAATGGAAGCTTTTGCTAACTAAAACCAATTCCTTTTAAAATCAAGGTTGAACGAGCTTGTTAATAAAAGTGGGTCTATTTTCCTCCTGTAACTGGCTCTGTTTTTTTTGTCAGAGTCCAGCCTGCTCTCCACCATCTAAAAATCCTGACGTGGCGGGTGTCCAGTTCTCCCCTTGATTTTAAGAGAGTTTGCCACGTGTTGTTTTTTTTTGTTGTTGTTGTTGTTGGGGGGTTTCTTTTGAGGTCTCCTCCAGCACTGGGGGTGTTCGTAGCCGTTACTCCGTGGAGAGGGCAGGACATCAGAAACACTTTCTTCCCCCCAGCCATCCTGGTGTGTCGCAAGGAGGACGCTCGCTGCCTCGCAGGTAGAGGTTGCAACGTGCTCCTTGCTCTCGCAGCTCCTTGGGCTGCTTGGCGAGCCATGCCATGGCCTCGAAGGCAGCTGCCCACTTGGCCAGCCTCTGGGGCTCGGTTGTAGCGGTGCTTCTGGGCCCGTGCTGGCCCAAGCGTGACACCCGCGTCACCCTTGGGCTCTAGTAACCGCTATACAGCTTTGTGAGTGGAAATCTTCCTTGGCAAACGCGCTCCTCGGTGCTGAGAGAACTAATAGAAATGCTGTAACACTTTGCTGTGGCCTTTACAGATATCATTGAGGAGGAAGGGGCAGACTGAAAAAATAACAGCAATAATAATGTTTTTGACTTGATGTATTATGGCATCACGTCAAGTTATGTCAGGGAGGTAACATCTTTTTGTGTGTTCGAAGTGACATAATGTAACTTGACGGATGTGGTGTGACTTGGTATTAGAAAATACAGCTTTACAGTGGAAGTTTGGCAATTACCGTCCCAAAATGAACATTGCAGGCTGAGAGGAGAGAGGTGGGGAAAAAAGAGGAAAATAGGGAGGGAAAAACTTCTCCAAGGCTTGCGTTTTAGTCGGCTCCCCTGTGTAAATCACTGCCGGATTTGCTGTGGGCAAGCCAACCTACGCACTGCGCAGTGCATTTATGAATTTCAGGATAATGAGAGTTAAGATATTTCTCAAATACATAAATGTTTTGATTGCAAAGCCCAGATTTCTGCTTAAAAAAGTAAACTGACATGAGGTATCGTGATTAATTCTGACAGATTGTGTTAATTGTAGTTGACTTTAATTGCTGTACAAATGTGTTGGGGGTTAGAAAACTTTTTTATTGTTGGTGTGTGAAATGAGTAAGCAGATAAAGCGCTTAAAAATATCCGTTTGTAGAGGGGGTGATCCAGCTTCTATGGCGTTATGAAGCAGTGAAGGAATAAAATGTATATTGGTTCTTATAAGTGCGTTACGCCGGCAGTAGGCGGTGGCTAACTATCAAAAATCTGCCTTTCTTGTAGTTACCAGATAGTTTAAATGTACCATATATTTGGAGGTAAGTTTGTCCATTTTGAAGGCGATGGGATTGAAAAGTATGCGAACAGAACGATGAAACACTTCTGGAGTCATCATTTTCTAAGGGAGGCCAGTGGTATATTAGAAGTATTAAAATGCTTCACGTGGACAAGGGTCTGCGTTCTCCTTAGTTTTTGCAGTGATGCTTTTAACTGTTAGACTTTAACCTTTTGGGTAAGGTCCTTCTCCTTTTCGGGTCGTGATACTACTTGCAACGATTACTTGGGGTGGCTGCACTCACGCTAAAATACTTATTGAACACTTGCAAACTAGCATCAGCGGGAAGCAGGAGTTGCTCCGAGTGCTGGCTGAGAGCGGTTCTGCACAACATGACAGGTTTAACGTCAGGTACGTTCGAGGACTGGTGGGATTAAGTCTCCTGAATGAAGGGGGAAGGAAAAGCCACTTCAGCTGGGGATAAGGAATCTAATTAAAACCCGGCGTTAGGGATATATAACCGGAGCCCGCTGTCAGGCTTTGTACCGGCTGCGAAGGGGAGGCAGAAAAGGAGCAGGAAAGGAGCTTTTCCTCGGGTGAGGGGGCAGAGGGAGCGGCCGTACGGTCCCAGCGCGGAGCTGCGCCGCTTGGGGCGCACGGCGCGGCCCCCCGGCTTGTCCCGGGGCGGGCGCTCTGCTGGGAAGCGGGGCCGAGCCGGGCCGGGCCGGGCCGTTCGCACCGCCGCGTGTCGCGACAGCCGCCCGGGGCCGGGGGGCCGTACCCCCGGGGCCGTCACGGTGGGAGCGGGTCGCCCCCGCGCCCCGAAGTTTGCCGGCGGGCCCCCGCTGGGGCTGGTCGGGGCCGGGCGGGCGGCAGGTGGTGCTGCCGAGCCGAGCCGCGCCGTGCCGTGCCGTGCCGAGCCGGGCGCGCTGCGGCGGGGCTCGGGGGCCGGGAGGCGGAGGCAGCGGCCGGCGGGTGCGGGTTCGCCCTGCTGCCCCCCCCCGAGCCTCCTTCCCCGCGTGGGGTCCGCGCGAAGCCGGGGGGAAACGCTCGGGAAGGCTGGGGGCTGGGGAGCCGCGCCAGCCGGGGTTACGAGCTATCAAAGGCAATTACGTGAAAATAGATTACGCCGTGTAAATCGAGCCGTTTAGAAGGCGAGAGGCAAAGAAACGGCTCCGATCCCCCCTCTTCCTAAATTGCAGTTTTAGTTCTTGGCGATTCTGCGGCACAAAAGTAGGTGAGACCGCTTTTGTATCTGCAAAGTGCTTTATTTCTGAGTGTAATTCTAACTGAGTGCAATCTAGGTTAAAAGCTGGACAACTGGGTAATTAGAGCTCACTTGCTGCTAAAGGACGATCGGCTGTACCGTAGCTCATTTGTGTTCCCAGAGACTTGTTCTCTCCTCCCCCGAGCGGAGGCTGCTGGAGAAGAAGCATCTGTCCCCGGACCCTTCCTGATTGCCGAGATGATGGTGCTGGACAAGGAGGACGGTAGGTGGGCTGAGATTCTGCAAGCTTGTGCTTGGTGGCTTCTGTGTGCTGCAAGTGGGTAAATAAATAGTTTGGAAACAGATGCGTGCTGTGCGTGTCGGAGTGATCTGCGTTCAGCTCTGATATTTTCCCTTGTGTTGAGAAAAGCATGCTTGCTCTTAATTTTTTTTTTTTTAATCTCTTCTCTGGCATGATCGAACCAGTCCAGAAGGGTTTACCCCGGGCTCTGTTCGCTGAAGGAGAGAGCGAAACCAGCTTGATTTTGGTTTCTTATATCTGTTTAGATTTTTCTTTCTACAACTTACTCTCATATATCCATTTTAGCCCATTTATCTTAACAGCTTTTATTGTAAATCTAATTTTGAGATGCTTCCTTCACATTGCATGTCATTTGGGTCTCTTTAATGCACGCCTTTAATATCTATTTTTCGCAGCTTTCCTTCGTAGCTATAAACATAATGACAATAAGCTAATAAGCTGCTCTCGCAAAAAGAGCACTAGCTTATTCTAAGAATGTACTTCCTTCTCTAAATGGCAGAAGTGGAGGTTCACCTGGGAGGTAATTTAATGAATGAAGCTGATATAGAACTTATTTTAGGACTTCCCGTATAGTTATTTTTTAAAGTCAACTAGTCCTTGTTAAGGATGGCTAAGGGTAAAGAAACTGGTGTAAAGAAAAGTAGACGCTGTTAGCGATGAGTTAGAACGACCTGGTGCCGCCTTGTGCACGTTGCCTACCAGGGCGTGCAACTGAACTGCTCGGTCACCAGTAGTTTCTAGGATGAATGCGGTAAGTCTAATCACAACTTCTTAATGAGGTCTTTCTAGGGCTGCTTTGTGGCTCAGGACTCCTCTCATAGCTTGTACCCTGAGAGCAAAGATTAAAATAGGGGCAGAGCGGAAAGCTTCTGTACTCGTCCAGATGGACTTCAGTTAATGGCACTGCCTCTTACCAAAGACCTTCACCTTGGCGCTGCGCGTAGCGAAAGAGAGAGCTACATCTGAGCGCCTAGCGCACACTTGTAGCTACTACTTCATTGCTTCATTTCACCTTTATAGGTGGGTGAAGTGCTGTGTAATAGGTGTGTTGCTGGATTCTATGATTTTATTTTTTTAGAAGTCTTTTTACATATATATTTTTTTGAAGTTATTAACAGTTGCCATTGGAAGTATAAGAAATTACTGAATACTTCCAATGCTGCAGATAGAAACAGCTTTTCACAGGGATCCAATGTGCTTGGAGAAAAATGGAAATGGAGCACTTTGGCAGTAGGATTGATTTTACTTGAATATACACATTATTTTTAAAAATATGTGAGAAAAAAAACCTTGTAATTCAAAGTCACTTGCTTTTCTGTGTGCTAACTGGGCATTATGAATGGTACTGAAAGCTGCCCTATGTTAATAAGTTGCTGCAAAATGATTTTTGTTCCCCAGCCCATAGCTGTCTACTGGTATTTTAAAAGCAAAGTAATGCTGTACTGGGGAATAATCAGAAAAGAAGGCTTGACTATTGGAAATAGCAGATATACACTTACTTTTAACCAGAAGGTCTTGTACTGAAGTTCCTCTCCTCTCTTCCCTCCTTGCCTCCCCCAAAAAGCGGGGGGATTGCTATACTATGCTTTGCATCTAGCATTTTGAGGTCTTTTGTCTCATGACACCTTTGATTTCTAAAATAATCTAGTGCACTAATGTGAACAGAATTTGCGTCTAGCTTCTGGGATGGAACATGAATTTTTGTTTCATTCTGGTGTGAAGTGTTTGGGACAACGAAAAAATGTGAATGGACTTTTCACAGAGATGTTGCACCTTTAAAATCTGATCCCAAGGAGAAATGCATCATTGTTGGTGTGCTCTCTTATACAGATTCCAGTCAAATTTTGATTAAGTGTTGAGCAATGTGAGGTCACAGCACCCCTGCATAAGTTTTCCTGCACTTCTGAGTTGGTTCTGCACTAATGAAGTTGGCATCCTAAATCTGTGAGGTAATCTTCAGGTCGAAAAAATAGAACAAATTCTCCATCTCAATTTCTGTTGAGATCCCTTAAGTTTCTTTGTTAACACAGTAGAACCCATCTAAAAAAAAAAAAAGATGTGAAGCATCTGTTACACATCTTCTAGATCAGCTTTGCAGTTGACTGGACTGTGGATAAAAGACACGCTAAGTGGTTGAGTATTGCTTATGCTAGGAAAACAAATGAAGCTAACAGGGTTTCAAAGGCTTTGAAGCAGTGTTGCTCTCAGAGGTGTTCAGTTGTTTTCTTTGGCAATATAAGTTGAAGCAAGCTAGTTTACTTTATTAGAGGCATAAGGCTACTCTTGTAACCTTCCTCTGACTAAGATGAATTTGGCTGGCTGACCTTATTTCTTACTGGACCACACGTGTTGTGCTGGGCTTTGGGTTTTTTGTTTTTTTCCCCCTTTCAGGACTCATCTCTTTTAAAGGACAGCAGCATTTTCCATATTTTGTTAAATCTTCCTTTTCAATTTGTGTTTCCCTATAGAATTATGTTCTGCTATGATGGAGCAATGCAAATCAAGTAGAATAGCCCAAATTAATTCTTCACATTGGCGGCAGCGTGATTGCCTGCATGGAATCAATAATGCATCATGGAGGGATCAAATTTTTGAGTATAATGTGTGAATAATGCTTGACACAAAACAAAAATTCAGTCATCATAATAGCAATTAGGAAAAAGCTGCAGCTTATCCCAGCTGTAATCTCTGCTAACAATGAAGCACAGCCTGGTAATCAGCGTGTATGGTATGAAACGCACTAATAGAAATCACGGTTCTTTGTTATGTGTGGGGAGGGTGAAAGTTTCCTTTTAGCTAACTTGTACTGTGTTAACTAGACATCGTATCCTCGAACCAAATTATTGAGTGTATGTGCACTTGTAAAAGCCCTGATCAGCTGCATATTTGTCCCAGTGTTTGCACAGGCAGCAGCACCCCAAATCATGGATCCTTTGTGTTTTAAAGCAGAACTCTGATTAAATAGATCGCAAGAGTAGGCCAAGTAAATAACATGGGAGGACTGTGTTAAATGTGTGCCAGTACACAAGCCTTATTTCTATTTAAAAAAAAAAAAAAAAAAAGATGAAGCTATGGGTCTTTTTAATTATTTTTAAAAATGAAATGAAGAATATGGATACCCAGTAGTTGTGTGTGTTGGGGTTGGAGAATGGGCCTTAGGTTGATGGGAGGTATTTAGGGCAATGAATATTAGGTAATTTGAAACTGGATTAGTGGCAGCAGTTGGGTTCCCTGTTGTGTAAGAGCCCATCTCACCCTGCACAGGAGGAAAGAAAAGCAGCATTTGGAATTAGAAAAGCAGTGAAATTGATTGTATAATGGCAGGCCACAAGTGCAGTTAAAAGAACGGTGCCACAGCACCCTAGCCAGGGCAGCAGAGCTGTGGGCTGACTTCATGGGTGAGTGCCTGCTGCCAGCTTGGGGGTACCCACGCCTGCTAGGTGGATATGGAGACTTACATACCTCCAGCAAGATAAGTCTTGACAATCTGCTTCTGTTGATAAAAATCATTATACACACAAAAATAAAGCATGTACAGGTTGCCCACAAGCCTAATGAAATATAGTACCGTGTAGGAAGAGGAGTTCTTCTCCATGCTGCTGGTACCTCTTGGTTTTCTTTTTAAGGTACCTTTCTCAGATGAACCTACTGAAGAATTGTGTAAAGAAAGAGGAGGGGAAATGGCAGGGTGGCTTTTTTCCACTCACATGACATGGAATTTAAGTTTAATACTCCTGAAACTGCCTCTTTCTTTTCCTTCTTTTTTCTTTTCTGTACTGTTCCCGTCTACCTAGGATCTTCTCCTCCTTGGTCCAGCATTACATAGCTTCCTGTTTAAAAAGAAACACTTAGCATCTTCCCAAATATCGTCTTATTCAAAGAATGTTTGATAAATGTCATCAAAGACCCTGTGTTTCCTTATTTAGCTGGGTTACCTGTTGGTTTGTTGAGGGTTTGATCTTGACACACCATGGTCTTGGTGTAATTTCAGAGGGCTCGGTCTGTCCTTAGTTTGTGACTGTCGTTTTGTGATTCAGATGTACCGCAGTGGATTAATATATTTACCAAGAGTCAAGAGAAGGTTGTAGAAGCAAGAATCTGAATAAGACCAGAGCACACTTGGCAGAGGAATAAACCATGTGAGACTCAGTTGCCAGAAAGGACCAAAAAAATAATAATAATAATTTGGAATGTTTCTTCAAAGCTGACAAGTATAGAGCTAGAGTTAATCAAGGTAGGTTTCCCCCAGGTGTCCCATGCACATGGAAATGGCAAATACCAAGGCATGAGACAACTCTGAGATAGTAAAGTAACTACTTAAACCTTTTCAATAAATGAAAAGTACTGTAGTTGGAGCACTGAAAACCTAGATCTCTATTTAATGAAAACTAGTTTCTCTTCTATGAGAAGAAGACGGGTGAAAGGAGCTAGCATTCCTAATATGAGCAAACTGCATTGTGTAGGTGTATTCCTGCCAGGCAATCAAATATTTTTAGTATTTTCTCAGATGAGATAGCTGAAAGATCTGGGTAGACATCTTTGTAGGGTGTCATCATTCTTCATTCCCAGATGCCGGTGAGATGTGCTAGTCATCTGGTTGGCATAACAAGTGTTAAAACAGCGTATGAATGTTTTTCAGCCTGGGTAATATGGCAAAAGAAGAAACTGGTTCTTGGAAATTAGTAGCATTATAATTTTGGTTTAATATAGTAGAAAGGATGCTTGATACCCTGGCAGCAGAACATAATTTGTCTTCTTTGGAGTTAGTGTTAAATTTTATTATCTTTAATAGATACAACGTGAACATGTCAGCCTGTTTGTCATTGCCATTCTGAAAATACTCTCTTATGGCAGAATCTTCGGAAAAATTCCTTTTAAGAGCAGTGCATTATTAATAAAGTAATCCATTAGGTCTGGTGATGAAGGGTCACAGCAGAGTCTGAAATACGTTTCTTAAATGGTTAAGAAATTTATCATGGTTGGAGGATTAATTGATTTCATTTGGAGGCTTTCTTAAGGTTTTCAGGCTTTGTGTTTGGAGATAGTTTTATGCTATCTGTAAATGTGCTTGCTGCTCAAAGTTTTGCTTCGCTGTCATTAGCATGAACTATTATGTCCCTGCTAAAGGCAAACTGTTCTTTTAGCATTATGACCAACTGCATCTGTGAGGAGTCTTACTTCAGTAAAGAATATGAAAGCTTATGGCAAATAAGGTATTTTACTTGAAATCAATTCAAAATCAGAATAATGGCATCAAGCATTAAGCATTGTGGTGTAAGAATAAAGAAAGCACTGCAGATGCTGCTAAATGCTGAACTATAAAACTCTAATGGGTCTATATCTTTTTAGAATTGGACAGAACTGTCATCATTTAGAATACATAGACATTGTTTTAAACTGTATAGAAATTACTGCCCCCAACTTCAATAATGTGCGTAACTGTTGCCAGGGAATGATTTATTCAGTGAATGTAGAGCCTATTCACTGAAGACTTGGGGGTGGAAGAAGGGGCGACGTAAAACGAAAGTTGTTCACTACTAGATTAACATAATTAAACCTATAGATGGTCTGAGAACGATTTGCAGCAGCTACTGTTTTTTAATTCTCGGTGTGTAAGTGTGTGTGCATGTGTTTTCTCTGTTCTCCAACAGGATGACTCCTGAGCCTAAGTTTTTCAAGAGCAATGTTGGGTGCTATCCGTGCAAACAGATGCTCAGCTCTCCTTTCCGGTGAATGTTCTTGCAAGCTAGTTTCTTCATACATCGCACATCAAAGCAGATAATGGAGGCTGTTGTCCAAATGTAGAGGGTTTTTAAATTTCATTGAACGTTTCTGAGTTCTTTTCTCCAGTGTTCAGAGTTCCTTGCGTGCAAATCAAACTCTGAAAGGGTGACTTGGGCAGTGAAAGTAATATTTGCCTTCTTTTTAAACTATTGATTTTGACAGTTCCGGTTTTTCTTAAAGAAAAGTGGTTGGTTGTTGCATATTCATGACTGAACTGCCGAGAACTTGGACCAGAATTAAACAATTAACCCTCTTGCCAATGTAAACATCCATTTGAGTGGAAGCCAGGGATGTTCCTACTCAGTTTATTATGGATCTGAGATATAGAAATGTATTCCGGAGGACTGTGTTTCTAATAAATAAGAAGGCATAATGAGAATGTAACTGGGAAGGAAGACAAAAGCAGCCATGCTTTAAATTGTTAATGATGGTGCCAGTGGCTGCAGCTTTACCACAGCTGTTTAAATTGATCAGCTAGTGAAAATGTTTTCTTTTGGCATTTTCCCTGCATGTGCAACTCTTTCGACGGGAGTTCTGGAAGCTTTTCAAAGGAGAATCATGATCTTTTTCAAAACAGACGTAGAACAGCAGAGTTTCCAGTACTTTGGAATCCGATATTAAAGGATGCAATTCCGTTTCTCTTTTGTAAAGTTTTTGGCTGATGTGCCATTGCTTCCCCTAAATTCCTTTTACCTCTCATTTTTCTTCCTACTCCAAAAATATTGCAAATTGCTCACTACCCAAAAGAGAGGAGACAGCAGCAGCTCACTTTCCAAGTGTCCTTTTTCCCCCCATCTCCTCTCTCTTCCTGGCGCTGCTGAGCTCGCTCAGAAGAACAGAAAGGTGCTATGTCAATTTACTATGCATCTTTTGGTCAAGCAACCAGTGTGAAATTGTTCTGCAAAATGTACTTCTGCAGAGGACACTTGCTGCTAATTTGTTTCCTGGTTGGCTCTACCTTGCAGCTGATGTGGGTTAACCGATATCCCTGTAATGCTTGTGTCGTTTCCTGCTGTTCCAGAGAGATGGGTATACTTTCCTAAAGGATATGATCCCTTCAAGTTAAGTAGTAGAGGAAGGTCTTACTTTCTGTATACAGACAAGTGACACGGTAGAGATCTGTGGGTGGAGGACTTGCTGGAATTGGCGAGCCTCGGTGTGTTTTGCAGAGTAGTTCCTGCCTTGGGTTCCCACCTGAAGGAGCTCGTGAGCAGACCTCCTTGGGATGTTGTGTAAAGCCGCCTCCTGGCACACTTGATGGCAGGTGACTTGTGGATAGGCTCTGCCTTGGGTAATGTTGAGCAACTTGGTTTCTGCCTAATGTACGTGTAGTGGGGGTGGGTATTGAACATTATTCAGAATCCATTATATATTTATCTTCTTACTCCTTTGTGGAAAATGATTTCTGTAAGTACCCTGTTATGGTTATGAAAGCCTGAACCAAGCATCAGTCTCAAACCCTTTGACCTGTCTGCACAGAATGGAGATCTGTTTTGAAAAGGACTCCTTTATATCTGTTTTTACTCCATGCCCTTCCATTCATTTGCCTATACAAAGCAATAAAGGGTAAAACTAAAGTAACATAAATTGGTCTGTCTTCCTGAATCCATGTCTCGCTAATGTACCCAGATTAACTCAACTGTAAATTGTCTCCTTTGGATGTCGTGTCTTGCTAAAAGTTTCCTATATGATTCATGATTTGGATTGCTTTTAACAGCTATTGGCTAAGCAATATGGTAAATGTACAAGGTGATGCAATTGGCATTAGTGAGAGGATGCACAGGAGCATGTAATGCAGTCAATACTACATTAACTACTGATGCCCAATTACAGAAACTGGAAGAGTGGCTTTTAGGAGCATTAGGACTTGCAGAAGAGCTGAGATCACCTGCCGCTCCTTGCCTAAAAGCTTCACCCTTTATGCGCTGGGATCAAAGCAAACATTTAGTTGCTATTTTGTCATGTATAACAACGAAGGTATTTCCCCCCCCCCCTTTTTTTTTCCCAAAAAGTGTCACACTGATGCTTTTAGCACATGTAAAATCCTATCTCCATATTTCAAGATTCTTCTTCCCTCTCCTGGGGCAAGACTTTATTTGAATAAAAACTCTTTAACCACTCCTGTATTTACTGCTTCTCTGAAGCTTACTACTTTAGCCATTTTTCTTTTAAAGAAATAGTAAGTGCAACGTAGTGTCCTATTTCAGTGTCAGACAAGGCTCCCCTTCGCTCCCGCAAGCTCCTTCCCTTTTCTAATCTGTATATGATTGTTTGTGACCTCAGCTGGCTTGAAGTCTCTAGAAAGAGTGTTTTAAAACACAACCAGATACCACATAAAACAGGATATTTGAGTGTGTGACCTCTCTGCAGTCCGCGTTCAGATTAAGCACACATTGTTTCCACCGTTGCTTTTAAAACCCATTTGCAGTAGACAGCAAAGGACCACATTACACTAAAAGACAGTGCATACTTTCAGTTTGAGCTGGATGTGATCACAGCTTCTAAATCTATTTTAAAAATAATGAGCAATGTCACTGCTGCGTGGCAAAGCTAGCAACCCACAAAGTTCCTCTGGACTTTGAACAAAATGGGAAATTAAGCAGTTCTAAGAACACTGAAATATTTTAATATAAAAGACAGCTGGCAGGTGGCTTATTGCTCTTGTTGCAGCATTTGTCTTTACTTCCAGCTATGCTATTTGGCATATCACTGCTGCTTTTAATCCTCAGAGCATTCTGCCAGCACTAAGCATTTTGTGCACCCCGCGTTGGTGTCCCCTGCTACGAGGGCCTGGGTATCAGCGGGATGTGCCCGGCGAGCATCTGGGTTTCTGTGCAGGTTGTCCCAGGCTTGTTCTGCGTGGCCCTTGCTGCCCTGCCCAGCACAGGAGGAGGGGGGTATCTGAAACTCCTTCTCCTCCTGTGGCGTCCGGCGCTGGGCCCGGACAGGAAAATGAGGTAAGAGCGTGCTGTAAGGCAGCCTGACGGTGTGCAGGCACTTCTTCACCAGCAGCACTTTGCTTCTTGGGGGGGATGCTCCAAGGCGGCGTGCAGCTCTGCCCCGTGTCCAGCTAACGTCTCAGCTGCCGGGGGGCCGCCTGCAGCTGGCGGGGCAGGGGAGAGGAGAGGTAGGAGTGTTGTGTTCGAAGAGGACTGTTGTGTGCAGTTCCTGATCAAGGCTCTTTTGAACGTCTGGGAGAGGGGGGAGCAGAAGGGAACCTGCTGGTCCTCTCCTTGCAGTAACGTGTTTAAAAGGTGGCACTAGCAGTGGAGGCATGGGGGAACTTGACCGAGCCCTGCTGTTAGCAGCTTCAGCACAAAGTATCCTGTGCACCCTGCGCTTCCCAAGCTGTACAAACAATGCCTTGAATGCCTGAAGTACCCAGCAGGGCAAGTCCAAACGTCCTTGAGTAACTTTGTATTTAGGCAGTGTTTTCTCTCTCGCTTTGATCAGGAGAGAGCAGATGTGTCTTTTTCTGGTGCATGTGTTTGTCCGCACCCCCCGATGCACACGCGCTCCCTGTCCTTGTGCAGGGGCTGGAGGTTTTAGGGTAGGCTGTTGTTCCTCTTTGTTCTTTCTTATTATTGTTTTTTGCAGGGAACCGAAGTTGGAATGTAGAGAGGTCAGACTAAACAAGCCTTTAACTTTCTCTCGTTCCCTTATCTCTATTTAGTTTGGATAAAATAAATTAAAAAACGCACTAAACATATAATAAGGCTCCCTTAAAAACCACATGTATGTATAATCGATTCATTGACTAGTCTTTTTGGGGGGTTTTTAAGCATTCAGTCTAAGTGGGCTGCTTGGTGAAATTTGTACATTCATAAAATAGCTGATTGAAAAGCAATATTTCAGATAAATACAAGCCAGCGATCTATCAGCAGTTGTAATAAAAGCTGGGCTTCAGGCTGTGATTTTATTTTGAAATAATAAGAATTGCTTTATTCTTTTTACTTGAGTTACCATGGTAATTCTGTCGTGTAGCAGTGTTATATTGATTTAGAAAGTGGACAGTAATATTTCTTTTGTGTTATTCTGTTTCTAGGGGTTGATTTCTAATTTCCACTTGGAGATTACTTTTATAAATTTCTTAAGTCCTTCCACTTTTTTCTCTAGCAGTGTAATTTTCCTCTCACACATTGCTATTTTCTGAGCTTATTGGTTTGCTCTTATTTTAAATTAAACTTGCTGGTTTCAAATATTGAAATGACATCTTTGTCTGTGTCTGTACTTTGGTTTAGCAAAATATTACAGTCTGCTGTTTTATGCTTAATAATTTAAGGGAAGCTTTATGTCTGCCATCAGTGGTTGTTGGTAACTTATGACTATACCAACACAGAGCTTAAACCTCTGACATTTTAATATTGTGTAATGGTGCTTCCACCCTGCACACCACGTCTCTTTTTTAATCTGCCTTGTGCATGCGTATGCTAAAGAGAATGACAATTAAATTGTGAAGAGATCAAGTGGAGCTTGTGGTGGAGCTGGCCCTTGGCCACCCGAGGGCTGCAAAGCACTCAAGGGAACCACTGGTCTCCCTCCAGCACACAGGTACCTTTCCTGGTTGCCTGTTTTCCTCACGCAGTTACATAGCATCAAGTTTTGTGCAAGGAAAACTTTGATTCACAGATGTGTACGTACATACGCAATGATGGACAAAAAATAGCAAACCTCTTTAGTACAGGACTGTTATACCTTAGCGGTGGAGAGCTGTTCTTGAATTGCAGCTGCTTTAAGGAATGACAGCCTGAACGTGATGCAACTGGTCATTGGTGTCATCAGTTTCTTTTTTCTGTGAATGAGAAATAATGCTTCTATTCTGAACCTGGGAGACAAGGGGAAATGAGCCTCAAGCATCACCGTTTTTAACAAGTGGTAGCATAGATCCAAAGCCATGCATTCTGCTTTCAAACAGAAGTTGTTCAGCATGCCTTTTAGTCCAGAGGGTGGGCAAGCTGCTTTGTGAGCACTAAGTACAAATTTCCTGTTCTCATGAAAATGCCACCAAAGGGTTTTTCAGTGTAACTGATGAGAGTGGGGCTGAAGTCGTCTTTTGTTGCCCTTTGGTTTCACTGCTATGAGAAGCTCACAAGAGTAAGAAAAGGACTCCAGGAGCCCTGGCTGATCTCTGCTGGGATCATTGGACCAGCTACAAGCAGGAATTACCATCGGTTGGAAATGGCAGAGGAAGAAGGGAAGAAGGGTGGTGTGAATGTGTGGTCGTGGTTGACCTCAAAAGAACCGATGTATGGGGCAGCTGGGGAAAAAAGGAGACATGGTCCCAGCATGAATTGAACAATAAATTGCTGATAGCTATGTCTGCTCATGCTGGAGGGAGGCACAGGTATAGACCTCATCTGTGGTGGGTATGCCACAGATCACTTGAGGACATTAAGTCCGAGTGAAAATTCATAGGATGCTCCTGAAGAGAGAGGGCTCTGTGCTTGACCTTGTGTGCCCTTCCAAAACAAAGGCTGACTGGTGTGCCCTGTATGAGGACACTGGGAGAAGAAACATCAAGGAGGAAAGGAAAAGAGCTTTTCCGCCCCCCAAAAATTGTCATTGCAATAAGTGGTTGTAAATGACCAGGAATATATCTAGGCCAGAAGTGTGAAAGCTTCTGGGCTTCAGAAGAGTATGGTCTTTAGATCAGCCTTCCCCAGAGAACAGTGGAGGCATGAAGCTGAATTGTTTGGGTTAGAGAATGAGGTGGTACGATAGCCTGCGGCTGCAGAAGGTGGGACTCGCTAGTCCTCGGTCGTCAGTCCTTGCAGAGACATTTATGTCACAGCATATGAAGCTCTGTCAGTGTTTCCATATAAAACCCATATTTTCATGAACATTCATTTATGGTGAAAGTCTGCACGTAAGATCCTGCCTGAGGATACCTTTTTCTTTCCTATTAAAATTTTATAAACCCGTCACTTGGCTGGGATCTTTAGCTCTCTGTGGAAGTGAAATAAAAGGGGGGCCCCAATGGGGGAGCAGGGAGAGTGGAGTGACGTTCTCTTTCTCCATGCTCCTTTCACCAATTAAAGAAAAAGCATATGCTTCTGGATGAACTCCTAGATGTGAATGGCAAAAGCCATGTCTGCAGGTTCTGAGCTTCCTGACAATGATCTGATTTGGTTTGATCCAAGTGTCAAAATCCGTAAGCAGCCACTGTCCCAGAAGTCTCCCTTGGCTTTTCTGCATGCACCTGTGTGTGCAGGTGTTGCCCATGCTGCTCGATTTGAGAGCAGTGATCCACAAACTTTAAAACCTTCAAATAGGTCTTGACCTGTGAGGCTGTAATTGTCCTCAGAGCCTTTACAGCCCGTGGGGTGATGCCTGTTACACGTTAGTCTGTAATATCCAGAATAAATAACTTGATTTTTTTTGAAATTGGTAATTATATCTCACTGCAATGGAGTGCGATGGCTCCGAATGCTAAAATGCAGTTTTAAAGTAATGCAATGAGACTGTTTAATGTCTCTGACAGTCTCAGGGCACGGCAGAAGTCTCCCTGCTTTCTTTCTCCAA
Organism: Anser brachyrhynchus; assembly: GCF_964034855.1. Lineage (NCBI taxonomy): Eukaryota > Metazoa > Chordata > Aves > Anseriformes > Anatidae > Anser > Anser brachyrhynchus. The sequence continues at coordinate 3,491,514 of NC_137699.1, forward strand.
CGTTTCTCACTGCAGACTCGGATTACAGTACACTTGTCCTCTCAGGAGCTGACATTTCTCCCCCAATTCTCTGTGATGTTGCAAACCGGCATCTGATACTATGGGTCTCCTCCAAACAGTGCTTTGGTCTTTTCCCATCACACCTGCTTTTCAGGAAGAACTTCAGCTGATAATTTGCACTCAACTTAGTAGGGCTCTGTGCTCGAGAGAGCAATCTTGCCCTGGTAGGAGAAAGGACTAGATGATTTAATAGAGGTTTTTATAAGCATTTCTCTCTCTACCCGATCTTTCCACAGGATACAGTGCAGTCTGCATCCTAAGTTGTGATTTGGGTTTACTACCCCCTACCTAAAATATATTTTCTTCCCCTATGGTTCATTCAATTATAACTGTAGGATATATCTTCTGGGACTGAGTAATTGGCTAGGTCAGAAGTAATCTTTATTTTCACTAGAGAGATGTTTACAAACTGATGCTGTAGTATCTCTTTAAAACCCACTGAGAATCTGATTAAAGGCCTGAGGATCTTCTGCAAAGATTGTCTGCTCCCAGTTGACTTGAAAGGGTCAGCATGCTGTCACAGTTTCGACTCCGAAGAATTAAGTTAAGGCTGATTCAAATGCCTCTCTCTATGTATAGCATTGATTGGACTGCTTTCAAATGGCAAGAGGTAACTTTATACTGTAGCATGTGTGAACTCCGTTTAGTTAAATAGGAGAGCTGAATGAATATGGTTGCTTGTGACATGAGAGCTCAGAGGGGAACGTATTCTACACCTTCTGCCCTGAATTAAATACTTAGGGGAGGGTGGGAAAGAAACATGGTTCTCATGGTAGCTTACTCAGGATACCGGCTGGTGCAGCTGTTCTTCACCAAGTGCAGCTCCCAGGTTTCGTATAATCGTTTCTTCTTCTCTTCCCCCGTGCACGCTCCACCCTGTAGGCTTGACCTTAATGAGATGGAATTGCTCATAGTGGAAACAGCAGCAGAGTGCTCTTTTGAATGGGGAGAAAAAACTCTGACCCAATGAAATGAGTTTGGTGCTGCATTATCACTGCCCCCCTTTCTGGAACTGGTAGTAGCACTAAGATTTTTAACCTGGTTTCATGTGAGTATCAGTGCTCAGAGGCATCGTGCATTAATGTGGGAAACAGACTGCTGACTCGCACAAGGCGGTGGGGTTTGCAGTGCTGTGTTTCCAGTTGCTAGCCTTAGAGTAGCTTTTAAAAGGGCCCTGCTGAATGCAACCACCTGCAATAAAGATGTGCCAGGCTGAAAACTGGTGTCCTCTCGTGCTGTCAATGCGTGCACCAAAGCTGTCAGTGCTGCTTCTGGTGAGCACCTCATGAGAAGAAAATGAGCTGAACTGAGATGAGGTGTGCTCCTGAGGACCTGCTTCTGCCTGCCAGCCTCTCCACCAAGCCAGCAGCTGCCTCTTGCTGATGGAGCAACCAGGAAAGATGCCCCACTGGCATTAAACCTTTGGCCAGGAGGTAGGGGCCAGCTGGTGCAAGTCAGTGAGCATCTTGTGGCTTCAAAGCAAGCATGGGGATTCCTGATTTTTTTGCTTCCTGCAATGTCTGGAAAGCTAATGCCCTTTTTGGTGATAGTCACAGCACCTACACCCTTGTTGGGGTTTCATAAATGCACCAGTGTTGCCCAAAAATGAACGGTCTCAAGGGTTTGGTGTATCTATGTTAAAGAGCTCAGATTTCTGTGGGCAATTTCTTGGGGATTCTTCTGAGTGTTGTCTTGGGGTGGGGGTGACGTACCTGTAGATCGAGGTATTAGGCTTAACTAAAACCTTGCTGTGTTTTTTTTTGTTCTTGCCTTTTTTTTTTCTTGTCTTACAACTGTAGTAAGTCCTGGAGGAAGAGCTGCTGGAAATGCTGACAGGCTCAGAGTTAGAGCAAGCAGAGGGGCCACACTGTAGTAATGCACTGCTCAGCTTCAATTGTGCCCAGCACAATTTCTGTATTCCCTGTGGGCAGTTACTGTGCAGCGCTCTGGTGTGGTGGCTGCGCTTATGTCCAGAGTTGCAATTTGCCGGTGGTCACTCTCAGAAGAAAAATGTGCCCCGGCAGGATCCTGAGCAGGCTGAAGGCAATAACAACTGTGCACCAGCCAAGGTAGAGGAAAAGAGAACAATTTTGTTGTCTCCTGTAGGTGACCAACCACGACGTCAGACAGTTTTCTGTCTGCAAGACTTGAAAAATGATACCAGAGACTGATGGTCTCGTCCCTCCTTCCCTGCCTTCTCTCTCAGGCTGGAGGAACTGCTGCTCTGTGGTCTCTGCAGTGTAGCCGTGGCATGTTTCACTGTACACAACCAAGTTCATTTTCTGTATGGTAAACAAAGCCCTGATTGCCTCTTATGCCACATACTTTGACTGTTTTTTGTCATTATAACCTTTTTATCAAATGAAACAGTGCACTGAACTGAGAAGCTGTGGACATGTTGCAGCAGCCCTCCTGCTACGCTTGATGGATACACAGCGTTTGCTTCTTTCCTTTCTGTCATCTTTCTGCTTGGGATGGTTGGCTCCTTCCTGATCACTGAGCAAGGTCTGTACGTTTAAGTCCCAAATGATGACTTGTTCTGCCCCCACCAAGGACCTAGATAAAACTGAGCTCAGCAAAACCATTGCCAAATCCTGGCCTTCACTCAGCTTTTCTTAGTGTATGTTGTTCTCATTTAATTTGTAAACTTATAGCAGTGACTCTCTGAAGAGGGCTCATTGGTGATTCTTAATCAAAGAAAACAAATATTTCTTGTTCTTGGCTTAAGTTTCCATTAGATCTAAAGAGCAAGCTAGTTGTGAACATTGTGATGCTTCCTGCTACAACACAGCCACGTGAGTTGTTCTGCACTACCAGCTGTGAACAGTGTGACAAGTCTCATTTTGTTTCAGTTAAATTAATACTCTTAAAATGGTATTAACCCAGTTAAAATTTTGCTTATCAAAGCAAGATCTGTAAAACAAGCCAGTTAAGTGCACGTTACTGTTTGAAGTTGTATGAGAATGCGGGAGGAGTTGTTGATTTTGAACTTGCCTTGCGCTGCATATCATGATCAAGCGCTTGAGGCAACTTGAGCATCCGAGTGAGTTCGTCATTAAAGGAGCAGCATTGATAGCAGGGCTGTGTTTATTCAGCATTTCCCTGTAAGCTCTCTGAGAGCTCCTTCCTCTTAGGTGTTTACCCTGGAGTTAAGCAGGGATGCCTACTCAATGAAGGAGAGGTCTTGCACATCCTGGGGATGCTGAATGACAGAATTTCTGTGAAATGAATACTGAAGATGCTTTCTATGTCCTGGAAGAAATTACTAAAGTATCATATAGGGGAAACTTAAAGATAAAAATTAAAAAAAAAAGACTTGATGCTATTTGTGCTTATATATTTATTTGGTGCTATGCTATGTAAGGCAGTGTATGCACACAGAATAGCAAGAAATAATCACCAAGTTAAATTTTTGAATTAAGCATCTGAGGAAAAAAAAAGGTTGAGAAGAGCAAGGAAAACTAAATAAATTCCTCAAAATAGTACCTTTTTGGTAATCTGGAGTGGGGTGAAACTCTGGTCTCCAGATCTCAGGCCTGAACACACGAATATGCCGAATTGTAAATGTGTAAGTTCATGTGATTCTTGTTTCAGTACCATACCCAAGGGCAGATCAGCATGGGTGCTGGCTGCCAGTCTGTCTCTGGTTTATTTTGAGAGTAAGATTTTGTGTTACACTGTGTCAAATGCTAATCTGGCTAAGGCTTTCTGTATCACATATGCAATTTAATATATGTCATCGTCACCTTCCTCATTGCTGGATTTATTTTACTGGGTAGTATGTATTACGACAAAGTGTTTTTCCTCTAAAACTGAGATAAACAACTTGGGAACAAAGTGTGAACTAAGATTGGTTGACAGCAATGTTTTAAATATATTAGCAAGGAGATGAAATAAAACACAAGTATCTCTAGGAATGTTTAAGTAAACTAGGTCTTGTGTGTATATGGGAGGAGATAACGTGAAGTTGCCTAGCGGGGGAAGAGGAGAAGGGCATGCATGGGTTGGAAGCAGGCGGACATACCATTTACTTTTCTGAGTTTCAGGTATTATTGTCTGTAAGCCAGAAGAACTAACCCAGAGGTAAACAGAAAGTGTGTAGGACCTGCCACTTAAAAATGTGCACAGAAAAATAGCCTAAACTAGTCAAGGATTTGTCAAAAATGTGGTCTTTATTTTACGTAATGACTGATCAGCTAGTATTTAGTCTCCTCCTGGGTCCTGAGTGCTTTTGGTTGGTTTTGCAGAAGGTAACCCTTAGGAACAGGATTTGAAGAGAGGAATGGGAGGTGCTGAGCGTAGCATTGCTCCTCCGTGTGCCACAGTCATGCAAAGGAAGGGCTCAGAAGGGCTGCTTCTGGCTGGCAGCGGGGTGCTTGCACGCACCCGGCACCTTCCACCCTGGTGTCCCTCCTGCGGGAGGTGGGTGGCATGGAGGCTGTGCCCTGCTCCTGCTCAAGAGTGTGTGGCCTGAAGGCATGGGTTGTTGTGTGAGGATGAAGGGGAAGCAGAGACCTTCCCAGGCACTGCTGCAGAGCCCTCCTTTCAGCTGCCCCGGTGCTGGCTGTGGTGGCAGCCCGGTCATGGACCACGCTTCACCTGCAGCTGCAGCCGTTTGCCTCCGGCCCCTGAGGAGCACGTCCCGCTTTACACTACCATCTTCCCCACTTCTTTCAGACATCCGTGTGGCTCTGCATTCATCCTGCCTGTTCAAAAGATAGAAATCTCCATTTCTCCCTCCATTTTTGAAGAACTGAGGTTCTTGAGTCCTTGAATCATTTGGCTTGCCCTCAGCTATGCTGCCTTTGCAGCATCCCTTTTATATAATTGCTGCTGCTCGCAGTATTCTGTAATACAGCCCCACTCCTCTCTCTAATAGACTGCTATGATGTCCATGACTTACATCCCTGAATTTTCATTACTGCTACAAAGACTTTTATGCACTTTAAAAGGGAACAGATGGATTCTTCCCTATTTTGGAAGTGATCATTCGTGCCTGTCCACCTTCTCAAGTTCACCTATTTTCATTACTTTAACTTGAAATGATTTGTGGAGTCTTCTGAGCTCTCAAAATTAAACTGGAGCCTGAATAAGATTTGAACCTAGATTTTCCTCATCTAACCTAAAGTAGATGATAGCTTCAAGGGAGGACCTAGAGAATAGTTCATTTTGGTTATAGTTCAAAACAGTAGTCAGTCTGTTCTTTCCCACTGTGCTCTTTCAATGTTTCTCCAAGGACGCTCACAAAGAGCCATTCGGAGATTGAAGTGGGAACAAAGTGTTAATTGTTAAATTATCTTTTGGCCCCTAAAAACCTAAGGAAAATCATCTGAAGGATGTTAGTTGCATACAGAGTATTCCTGTCTCCTTCCAGTGTTAAGTAGTCTGTTTTAGAAACCCTTTATGCTCTGTCCTTGGCAGTTCTCAATAGGCTTTTGCACTCAAACAATGTGGACCCTAGCAGGTGGCATTTTTGGCAAATGACCTCTTCTCAATACCAGGATGTTCAGAAGTTGGCCTTTCCCATCTTTTTCAGAACTATTAAAATAGGGGGTGAAGGGCAAATGTACTACTAATAGCATGAAGATGCACTCAGATCTTAGACGGGAAGAAAATCAAAATATCAGTTTCCAAAGAATTCGGTGACCAGTGAAGAGCGTGCTTCAATAGCTGTGCGTAGTCACTGGCCGCACTTCTCTCTGGAAACAAATGATGCAAACTTACAAGAGCGGGTCTTCTGCTGTGGCAGAGGTTAATTATACGAGTGGTTCTGCAACTTGCAGGCTTTTTCTTCTGTGCTTCGCTCCCATTTGCCTTTCTGACGTGAACTGCAGTAATATGCACAATTTATGTGTCTCTGTCTGATTTTGGTTAATTGTAGTAGTAATTACTAATTTCCAACCCTTGACCCACTTTTTTAATCGCATTTTTTTAAATGATCTTTTTGTGCCATTTTAAAATTTTGTGTTTGGTTTTTAATTTAGATAAATTATGCTAAAGTGTTCTTGAGAGAGCTGCACGCTAAGGTCAAAAGCTTCGTCTGCACGGTGCCCATTTTCTTTAACCTATTTTAATAATTGTAGCTGCTTTCTTTAATGGCTAGCTTTTGTCTGAACTATGCAAAATCTGTCCTGTTTAAACCGAGCTGCTGAGGCAGCATTGAAACGAAGTGCTGTGGACTGGTGCTGAGGCTTTAGGGTCGTCTTCTGGGTCGGGGAAGATCTGGGGCCGGGTTTGCTCCCTGCCAGGCAGCTCAGCACCACAGGCCGTCCCAGAGCTCACCCACCCAGTGCCTGTGCAAGGGGCCACGAGGCTTTGGTGCTCGGCAGCCACCCCGGGCTGTATCTTCAGCGTCCCATCAGTTAGCTGCACTCACACCTCGCTGACCTTCCTAGAAAGCCTTCCCCCCCCGCCTTCTTTCCTGTAAGTAATAGGCAAATGCCTGTTGCTGCTGCTGCTGGTGGCCAGGCTCCCGGGCTGCCCCACAGGAACACGGGGGCTGTGCGAGAGCTTTTTAGGCTGCCCGGTAATATCAGTGGCGTGAGCACCTTCCTGCTTCACGGACTGCTGTGCGTGCTGAGGTGAGGAGGTGTCGAGGGGAGGTGGCACTCCGTCCCACACCAGCGCGATGGCCAGATGCCACCGTAAATGTCAGGGGCTTCTTGTCAGCTCTTCTCGTGGAAGAGCTCACAATGCTTTTTTGAAAGGGAACTCTTCTTTTTTCTTTTCTCCTCTGCTCTCCCTGACCATACAAAAGGTTATATATGTTTACAGGTAGAAAAGTGGTTTGCTTTGGCTGTTTGCAGTAAACCGTGCTAGATTTTAGGCAGACTGTTTTTTCCTACCTTTCTCTCCTCCCTGTTCTTCTCCTTTTGCTTTCAACTGGGGAAGTTTAACAGGGTGTGATGTTTCTGAACTTGGAAATTGGTGTTAAAGAGCAATTAGGTGACTAGCCTCTCTGGATAAAACAGAAGAAGTTTGCCAAAGATCTTTGTGTCTTTAAACATTTGTACAAATTTCTTGTCAAACACAGAAGTGATTGCCTTTTCTCCCCTTTCTTTCTCCTGTCTCCTCAACCACTTTCAGTCCCGCATCTGGTTTAATATAATGGGTGTTTGCATGAATGGCTTAGTTAGCCAGGGTGGTAATAAAACACTTTAAATTTATTGTGACATTTGGATTTAATTAAAAAGTACACACTTAGAAAAGTAAAACATAATGTGTAGAGGGAGTCAGGAAGGTTTTTCTCCTTTTCTTCCAAAAAGCTAATTAGAGTTGTATTTTAAATTGTTTATGTGCTGCTAATCATTGTAATAAATCATTTATACTGAGAAAGACACACTCTAATGTGCTTGTGTAACTGTTTATGCTCTCAAGTTTCTATCATGAACAAATTGATCTGGAAGTGGATTTATTAACCACTAGGGAAGAAATCATTAGTGCTTTCTCTAAATATTCCCCAGGTACACTTTTATTATAGTAGTTTACTGTTTTAACTAAAACGTAACGTTATAGAGCCTTGGTTGTAATTATGATGCAAATTGACTTTCCATCACTAAAAGGAGGGAAAACTGCCTTTTCATTGGTAATATATGTCTCTATGGTATATGCCAGAGAGGCTCGCAGCTTCCAAAGTTTTTCCGAAAAGAAAGTGTAAACTCCTGTTTTCAGAGAAACACATCATGGAGACTTCATGGAAGTCTTAAAATAGCCCAGTTTCATCTCTGAAATCTACGTGGCCTTTGCTAAATGATTTTAGGACAACATAAGTCTAGCTAGTCACATTAATTCTTTTGTATCTGGCAGCACACTTAGACTTACAAAGCAGCTGGGTGCTTTCAGAGTGCTGGAGACCACTCCAAATCTGTCGGAGATAACTGGTATTGCAGTTCCCTTGGGACTGGTGAAGACTAGAGAGATTTTCATGCAGAAAATCGGCACCTGAAGTGAAACTTATAACCCGAGATCTTCTGGTTTGTGGTGCTGTTCTTAACTCCAGGCAGGAAGCTGTGGACATCCCAGCTCTTGCCAAGGGTTTTTAAGGTGGGCTTGTCCTGGGAGCCTGGAGGTGGGTGCTGAGCTGAGTGTGAGGGCATCAAGGAGCTGCAGTCAATGGGGATTTGCAGCCCCCTTGCTGGGCCTGAGACCGAGCAACAGCTTTCGTGTTTGGAGGTGTTGCTGAGTTAGTTTTCAGCACACATGCTTTCCTATGATAGTAAATTGCTTTTCCACCATCCCCGAGAAGCCAAATCCAACCATCAAAAGCTCCAGTTAACACTGGTAGGTTTTGTGGGTGCCTTTTAAATTTAGCTGCTATTATTTGAGCACTGAATTATTTATTTACAGGTCTAATGTAAGGCAACCAGGCGAGAATACCTGTAACATGTTGATTTATATAGTTGAAGATATGGTTAGGTGTTTTTATTTGAAGTCCTTGATAGAGTGAACTACGGTGCAACTTGATGGGGAGGTTTCATTTTCTGTGGGATATTCTTAACTTAAAAAGCAACAGCCACCCCACAAAACTAACCAGTGTCCAGATTTCTGGAAAAGCAGTCTGCAGCTCTTTCCAGCAGAGAAAGAAGAGTCAGTATGGAAAAAAAATTGTTCTTTTTAATACATGCATCATTTGGAGGAGCTGACTGAAGAAGGAAAGCTGAGAGGAATGCATGTGAAGCCCACGAGAGGCAGGTGCAAGAGTGCGGTGTCACTGGGAGAGGAGTGGAGATGGAGTAAGTCGGGACCAGAAGAAAGCATTGTGTGAGCCTTCGTGCAGAAGCTTTCCAAAATCACCTCCTGTGGAAAATGCAAACCACAATGCTGCAGTCTCTGGAATTTCAGCTTGTGTCTCCTGCAAAGCCTTACGCACACTGCATGCGTGCTTCCACTCGTCCCATATACATGTGCAGAGTCAGTCCCAGTGTGAACAGTCTTTGGAGCTCAGTAAAGGTGTATTGACAGCTTAATGATTCACTTCAGCATGTCCGAGGCTGAGAGCATCTGAAGGATTTGATGGCTGGTGTGTATGCATGTACATGAGAGAGACCTTCTCTTGGCTCAGGCACTGGATATCTTTGGGCCTTATGTATCTGCACTTTTATTTTTATTTTTAAAAATATGATCCTTAGCTGCTCATGGTTGAGTTAATGTTCTTTATTTGTCCTTAGCCTTAGGGGTCTTCAAAAGTCACTCCTGTGTGTCAGTCGTAGCCATATTCATGCCATGTCACCAGCAACCTGTGGACATGTGCATGTGTGAAGAATTTATTGATGCTTTAATTACATCAGTGTCACTGAAAGGGGCTTTCTGTATCTGGCTAATTTTCCCCCAAACAAATAATTTTCTCTCAGAAGAACAAGAGTTTTTTCTCTGTCTTCTTTTGGACAATATTTCTGACATGCTGGTTTAAAATCCAGCAATGCTGTACACATTTTGCTTGCAAAGTCTAAATTTTTTTTAGACTTGCAGCTATTCATTTTTCCAGAAGCCTACTATACAGTGTTCTGCCACATTAGGTTTCCCTAATAATCCATGGGAGGATGTGATCAAGATCTATTACAGCCCCTCGATGTAGTAGGCTATGGACATCGCTGAATTCTGTGAAGGAGCTGGTAGAGGCAATTCACTTTGCTGTTTGCAGATGGTTAAATTGGTATTTGGAAAGCCGTGCTGTACTAACCAGCTCTCAGAACTGTAACGAATCAAAAGATGCCTCGTGTCTTCTAGAAAATGTGGATTTTTTTGGTGTTCTTTAGATCCTTTTATGGCCATTTTCAGAGTGAAATAAGAGGCCTTTAGTCACTTCGTATTCTGCTGAATCTGACACTTAGAAATATAAACGTGTCTATCAGTATGCCATTAATTGAGAATAATAAATGTCCCTTTATATGCAAAGTCTTTATATAGAGGTGAATCCTGCTGCGACTCCTGAAGGCATTTTCCTTCAAAGCACAAAAATATCAGCACTTAAAGCAGCATTTGATATCCTCTTGCTGTTCCTGCAGCCTGGGTTCTGCATTGCCATGGCTTATTTTTCTTCCCTTGGCACTTCATGTGGAGTGCTGTATCCGAATGTGGACATTCTCTGCAGAAGTGTCCATGAATGAATGGGACCAAAAAATAGCCAAAATGGCAGTTTTACAGAAAGTACCAGAATTCAGAACTGGCTTGTCGTTTGATGGAGAGCACAAGAAGGGAAGGGACCAACACAGACATGTAAATGTAGTAAGTGGATACAAAGCTGGTGCCCGCTTACCCCTGTGGGGCTGATGAGATGAGCTGTTCTTAGCCACCAGTTCTTGTGTAAGAACAACTTTTGTGTGCAGAAGGCCTGCTGATACCGTTTTGGGCTAGCACAGAAGGGTTAAAACATCTCCACTGTTGCAAGCTATTTAAATATGTAGCCTTGGAATACCAGGTCTGTAGGTTTTCAAGAAGAGCTCTGTTGTAATTTCAGACCTTTTTTATTAACCTGGGCACATAACGGCCTGGTAAGATTTAATGCCTCCTGTTTAAGCTTCATTTTTTCTCCTTCCTTGTTTAAAAATTCCTTGCAGCTTGGTGAAAAACTACCCATCTTGGCCCACCTGTTAGTAAGGCTTTTAAAATGTTGGCACCCTGAAACGGGGGGAAAATGGCTTTTGTGTGTTGTGGCAGGAGCTTCTCCTGGGTGTCCAGGAGTGGTTCTGGCCTGTGGAAGAGCGAGGAGAAGTTGCCACTTCACACTTTTCGGGTGAAACTGAGGGAAGTAAGGCCTGTTAATGATGAGGAAAAATGAGTAATAATTTCAGCGTATTAAGGCTGGGTAAGATGTGCAGGATTGCTCCGCTTTGAAGCTGGGTGGTGACAGCATGGAATGGGCAGAAGCGGTCCCTTGGTTTAACACCTGACTGTTCTCTGGGGAGGGTAATGTGCAGGTACCGGTACTGATTTGGACCTGAGCAGTGTGGTATATAGTGTTGCAGTTTAGTGGTAAAGCCACTAAATGGAGCTGTGATGAAACTATCCATGAGTTACGTATCAAGGACCGATCACTCTCTGGTGTTTATAATGCAGAGCATCTGTCTTAAATGCTAACTTCCAAAATATTTCTGTAAGCTGATAATGTGACACTAACTGTGGGATGTAGGTTTATCATTTTCTATGCTCTGTAACAAAAATAGGAGCTTGGGGTGTGCTGGTATGATGATGCATTAGCATAAAGTACACATTTCTCCTGTAAAAATAGGCATTCCTCCCACCACAGCTGAAGAGCAGAGAGAGAGGACATTGCCTGCGGAGGTTTGCATATTGTACTGCAAGTGTATTTTGACACTAGAAACTGAAGAAACGGGAAACTAGATATGTCTGGGGAGTAACTACTGATCTAAGTGTCAGGTTTGATACTGGCAGACTGTCTGGAACCAGTAGCTCAAATCTCAGGAGGGCTGGCGGAGCCCTTGACCTTTGTAGGAGGAGATGAACTGCTGTTACTGCTGAGGGCTGTTTTCGAAGAGAGGGATGGGCTCAGAAGTGGTGCCAATTCTGCACAGACACAGGATGGCCCAGAGCACTAATGCAGAGGAAGTATTCCCCCTGATTTTCTTGGCCGTTTAAACAATGCTGTCTGTGTGACGTCTGTTGGCTTCACTTCTCTCTGGAGGTGGCTGTGTTTCAGCCCTCCAGTCGTATGTGGTTGCAATGTGGAGGTTCTAGGCAGAAGAAGAGTGGTGTCAGCACTGGAAGCATATTTAAACAAATCAAAGTTTCAGATTGCCCATGCTCTAGGAATAGTTTATTTTGGAGCTCACAAAAGAATGTAAGTATTTTTGAGGTATCTAGTTCATGCCACTGGTGCTATCATGTAAAAGTGACGAGTTTTTGCTTCCCCAAGGTCAGTGTGTCAATTCTGAAATCAGCTGTAGGCCACTGAGCACAGGATAAGTGGCTGTCACTCAAAGTTGTCTACTTGTCCGATTGACAGACTAGAGCAAGCCTAGGGAGTCCCATGTCAACCCAGCACCATCTCAGTAGCTGTACATACAGGGAAAGGCTGAGGGAATTGGGTTTGCCCAGCTCAGAGAAGAGAAGGCAATGGGGAGAAGTCACCTGCGAGGGCTCAGAGATGACTGAGCCAAACTCTTCTCAGAGGGGAGCAGTGGAAGGACGGGAGGTAGCAAGGGAGGCTGCGACTAGATGCAAGGTGCTTTTCACCATGGGGGAAGCAGGGTCTAGAGATGCCTCCTTTCCATACTCAGGCACTCTCAGAGTTTGAGACCACTCTGAGCACCATGGTCTAAAAGTTAGCTGTGCTTGGAGCAGGGGCTTGGGCTTGGGGCTGGGTGACCGTTACTGATCTTCTCCAGCCTAGGAAAGGAATTTGTGCCAGGAATTCCCATGGGAAAATAATCTCTGTCCCAGGTAGCCGTCAGCAGGGATAGGTAGTGGCATGGTGAGACAGGGAATGGATGATACAGTGATGGTCCTGTTAAAACACCAGGAGGAGAAACTGGCTCTCAGCTTCTGAGGTTGTGCTGGCTTTCAGCGCAGACACACCACTCCTCTTGTATTCCCTGTTTGGGACTGGGGCTAAATTTCAGCTGTGCTGGATTTGGGACTAACGTGAAAATGGGGCTGAACCTGCATTAAGAGTGTGAAGTCTCTGGGAAATCTTCCCGCTGTTTATTCCTCTGAAAGGAGGGTGGCAATTGCACACTTGGCAGTTGCTGTAAAATTGCTGCTACAGATAACCAAAATGGGATAGATGTACTTGACTTTGGCTGAAATGCAGATATTTATTCTTTTTCACACAGTTCTTGTTTGTAAGCACTTAAGGGCTCAGGATGGGTCCTGGGACTTGCAAATACATATTCAGATGTTTCCAGGAGGAAACACTGGATCAAGAGCACATGTTGGTTTTCTTATCAGAGTTCTGGTTCTCTGTGACTTGGAATAAGTACGATAGCAGTATATAAAGATGAAGACAAATAAATTAAGACTTCTATATTTATGTTACCGCTTCAAATACTGTTGGTATGCAAAAGGAGAAAAAAAAAGACCATATAACACTTGAAACAACAAATTACTCATCTTAAGCTTTGCTGTGGCAATCATGGCTTGCTTTAAAGTAATGTTTCTTTCCCTGCGCTTAGATAATTTAAACACTCCTCTGAGAAGAGGTACCACATGGAGTGCAGTAGAGTTGAAGTAAATTTCAGAAAAGGATTACGTTTTGCATGTGGAAACAATGACTGTAGGCTGTAGATAAACAACATGGGTTTGGAGTGATCATTGTTGCTATAGCGTGATTATTTTTCTCAGGGACAGGCGCTAGCTTCTTCCTTTGAAGAACTGCTGTGCTCACATCTGTGTTGTGCTTTATACAGCGTTTGTGCTGACTATTGGTCCGTTTGCTGATTACTTCCCTTTCTCACCCAAAAGTAGGATGCTGCAATCACATAACTTCTGAGTCTTCAGCAGCAGCAACGGGCTGCGACAAGAGGTTTTGGCAAGAGCCCCCTACGGCCTATGAAAACGCCCTTATTGTGTACCCCATGCATATATAAGCATCTCTTCCAGAGCTTTGAAAGTCAGAGTTGCTGAGGGGATGGCACGGTCTTGGGAGCAATCAAGCCTAGGAATAATGCAGGGCTGTTCAGAAGCTCTCTAGGTTAATAAGCAAATGTTTGTATCTCAGGTCTGGAGGTGTGTTCTGGGAAGCCAAAGCTTTCTTTTTTTTGGCCCACCTAGATGTCCAACAGGAACGTATTTCTTGAGTACTGTGTTTGCTTTATGAAAGGAGAGGCAGGGGAAAGAAAGAATCTGATATGATTTGGAAGTAATAAGGTGGACTTTGCAGCAGCCCTGCCCTTAATGACTTTTATTCTCACAAACCTGGTTTCCACATATTTATAGTCTTTTTCTTGAAATATCAAAATATTTGTAGCTTTTTCTTTTTTTTTCCTTTTGAATGTGAATAAATTGTGTCGTTTGACACTGGTGGACATGTTTCTTTGTTCGATAAAGAGCAAATTTTCTTTAGATTTAGTTCCTTGGACTCATAGGAAAATTGTATAGCATTGAAATGCTAGGAATTAATCTGAATAGCCAGTGTGAGGTGGAAATGCTCCCTCTGCTTTAATTGGCATGGACCGGTGAAAGGCAGCTCTGTGGCTGCCTCCCTTGCTAACTGCCCAGCCTTGTGGCAGATTGACATAATTCCCCAGTCTCTGGGGAACCGTAATAGAGTACTCCCTGAAGTGCTCAAAATCCTGAAGGGAAATTAAAATCTTTTTTTTTTTTTCTTATATAGGGTTTTCTGGAGTACTTATGTTCGTGCAAAGGACCATGGACTATTAAATGGAGGGTTTTTTTTTAAAGGTTTTTCTAATTGCCACACTTCCTCCCTCTTCCCCTCTTTAAGTGGCTTGGACAGTTGCAGAACTTTGATTTTAAATTTGTCTGATCTCTCGAGATATCTAGGTAGGGAAAACTATTGTAACTGAAAATGGTTCCTTTTTTTTTTTTTCTTCCATTTTAATAGATATGTTTAGTCTACTTTAAAAGCTTTCTGGAGAATCTTTTATATATGGCTAATTTAAGCTTGTCAAGTTTTAATTATAATCTCTCTATACACAAGTTAAAATGCTTAATGCTAGTGAAAAGTTCTGAATACAAAGCAAACCTGTGTCAAGCTGCAGAGCACTCTTACCCGTCTTAATTGCGTTTGGTCTGAACTTTAACCGTAACTCTCCCATCTGTCTTACACATTCCCTTCTCTCATCACAACAACTTTCTTTCTGCAGAGTGCTGAGGATCTGTCTTAATTCTGCAGGATTTCTGGTGTGGCAAAATCCTGCTATCAGTGCACAGACGTTCAGCTTGCTCCTTTTTCCCCCTGCAGCACAGAGTGCTTTCCTGGTGCACAGCCTGGCTGCCCAGGACAGCCCAGAGCATGTACTCGCCCCTGGCAGGACAGCACTGCTGGTGGAAGATTGGGTACCCCAGCTACTAGAGAAGTGCCCTGGATCCCAAACGCTGTGACAACTTCTGGTTTCAGATAAAAATCTGTACCCTAGAGCATCTGTAGTTGTTTTTGTCTGCAGTTTTATGGATGTTTTCTGAGGTAGTTCATTCCTTCCTAGGACTGTTGTCTCCCTCATTTTCTAGCTCTGACCAAGCCTTTGCAGCAAAGGTTAGTTGTGTCTTTTCCTTAGATAACAATGAGTTTCATTCAAGCTTAGAAAATTAGCCTTGAAAATACTTACTGTGTGCAGATTCCTTTTGGAGAGTGCATTTAAAAGTTTGAATCCAAAATTGATTTGGAAGCACTCTAATCTAAAATAACCCTGATGCTAGCATTGTTGTCTGCAGCTCCTGCTAGCCCCCGGTGTTCCGGTATGGCGCGTTGGCACACAGTTCCCTGATGCTGTGAAATTCACACTCATCTGTGGATACGGACTTCTCTAAAAAGGACTGCGAGGCACTTAAGACTCCTTATTTCGTTAGTTCAGTGAAGGAGTTCATTTCAGCAGTCAGAGATCTTATGTTGAGGTGGAGGAAAACCAAGCAAATCAAGCAGTAGAGAGTCCCGTCAAAGTGGAGTGGAGGAAAGGCTGCTCAGTAAGGTTTTTTTTGGCCTGTAGGTGCAGCATTTTAGAGCTGAAGGTTAGTGGTTTAGGATTTCTTTTTGGTCTGAGGTTTGAGGCAGATCATAAGGAGATGCGTAGCTGGTCCAGACTTCAAGAGGTACATTTCAGGAAGCTTTTAGTTCTGCACGCTGGGCTAGGTCATATGATTTTTTTCATTGTTTTTAACCAAGTGTAACCATCAGCATCCTCATGTATGTTGGTGAGAATTAAATGGAGCATAAATAACTGAATGGAAGAGCCGACTTCCACTTTAAGAGAATCGGTTTCTGCACAAAGCAGTGGTAATGATCCAGAGGAGCAGGACACATCAAGAAAAAGAGTAAAGTGTGAGTACCATCCAAAGTGCAGGCAGCAGGTCATAAATTCTTGTAGTGGTGGTGGTCTGAAATTCAAGGAATAGGATTAGAAAGCTACTGTAGGCTAATGAAAACGACTCCCTTAGGATCAGCTTGAATTCAACTCAGTGGTCAGCCATAAGAGGAGGAATGTCTTATGCAATTCTAGCTTCTCATCCATATTCTGAATACTGTGATGCAAGGCTCCTGAATGCTTAATAGAGTAGAATATGCTCTGTTATGCTATATTTCATATGGCTTCTAAGATGCTTTAGTGCAAACTAAATGTCATGCTAACTTGCCCCAAACCCTTAGTGCTCACTTTACTCTGGAATATATGGTGAATTGCAACAGTGTTTTCAAAGCCTTCCTGGGGCATTTCACCAAAAAAAAAAAAAAGTGGATTTTTTCCCTCTTACTTAGGTCTTTTCTGTTGTCCAGGGGAATAATGCAAAGGTCTTGCCTATATGTCACATCAAAGGAACTCTCTACAGAAGTATACAACAGCTAAAGCCAGGAAAACATTTTTAATTTCTTGTAAGGAAGGGTAGCGTTCATGGTCAGCTGTGGATTGCGAGCCCTAACTTAATCAACAAAAATTAGTTTGAGGTATATGGGGACTGGCCAACTTCAGCTATACAAATGTTTAATGATCAGTGTTGTGCTGGGGTCTGCATACCTTTCCCCGTGAATGAAAGGGGAAATGGCCAAGCGCGGGACTTTCTCTGTCTTAATTGTAGTGGTGAAATGGGGTAGAGTAAAATCTGTCTGTGAAAGCAAATTGTGGCTTAAGCTAGACCTTAGTAAACAGAAGAACAGAAGCAGTGTAAGTATTTAGCCTCTTTTTTCTGTCTTCTCTGTCTTCATGGCATTAGGAGAAAGTGAATTTAGCTGCTATTATTTGCAAGATAGAGCAAGTTCTTTCTGACAAACTTCACCCTGCCCTTTTTCTCTTTTGGCTTAGTATTTCAAGACTAGAAGGGTGCTGGGCTCTCTGGGGTCAGTGGTGGGATGTGAAGGATCATTCCAATTTGGTGGGGGACTATACTTTGTGTAAACATCTGTGTTAAATGGCATGCAAGGTGAGAATATCCAGGGTCCTCCTGTAGCCTGAGCATCTGCTTTAAAGAAGTTGTGGACTTATTTCTGGTCTTCCTCAGACAGGAGCTGCAGCTGAACAAAATGCTTTTTCTCTTTAGGGTCTGGTATTAGAGTTTTCAAGGTAATTTTAGACCCCTGAAGTTTGGCTACACATTGCTGTGTTGACTGCAGGTGTAATCCAGATAAATACAGTGCAGTTGTGTAGATCTGAACCATTTTTGGCATCCCTTCTGGACTTGTCAATGTATAGCTGGAGTTTACCAAAGCAACTCTGCAAATTCCATGCTGTATTTTAACATAACATCTTTCCTACGTTGCCAGCGTTTCAGGAGGTAGTATTGTGTCATTCAGAATTTCAGTGTTTGCAGAAGGTTAGAATATCATTAATATCCAAGATGATACAAATTCTGCTTCCTAAATTAGTAACCATGTGTTGGTTGTGCGCGCAGTGACTGCCGGTGCAAAGCAGAGATGGCGAGTCCTCAGCCCGCCCTCGCCCGGAGCCTGGTCCCTATCTTATACAACAGGAAAAACATACTGCTTTGCAATACCGGGGGGAGGAAGGATGTTCTCTTAACCTTGGTTTTTCTCCACTACTTTCAAGAGACAAAATTCCAGGCTGCTTCATTTTTTAAGTCAGCAAACTGATTATATGTTGTAAAAGATCAGTGTTTTCATGGGTGAGTAGTAATTACTGAGTAATGGCTTAAAACATTTCCTGAAGGAACATAAAGCTGTTTTTAAAAGTCAAGAGTACATTAAAAGGATTACCATGTAGATTTGATTTTTAGATAACACTAAAATGGATCCCAAATGGACTTATGAAAAGGGATGCTATCTCTTTAATGGAAAGTGCATGGTCTGACAGCTCAGCATGCAAATGGTCCTGCAAAGGACTGTGTGTTGTGTTCTTTCCTTTCAACAAGAAGAGAATGAAATAGCTTTCCTTCCTGCCCTGCTCCTTTCAACTTTTAATAGCAGACGGGTCGGTCTGCTGTCGCTAGGAAAGGGAGAAGAGGCTGGGTTTTCGGGATAACTGCATCTTTCTGATTCATTAGGGAGGTGTATTTCATGGCTTCTAGAAGGTCAGCAGCAATTGTCTCCCTTACAAGGATTGCATTAAGTAGAGGGACTCTCTCTGCGTTCTTTATAGGTGAATCTCTACTTGTCTGCTGAAAATGAAGAAAATATGCAAATGAATGTTTAGTGCCTCTGTATTTATAGAGGTAAAGGTGCAGCTGTACTAATCTTGTGCAGGGCATATAAGCATCAATGTTTGGCTTTGCAGTAAGTTTGGACTGGAGGCTGATACTTTCGTACTAGAATAACTTGCAATCACTATAGCATTGGCTTTTTCAGAGTTGTGAGCACAACTTTCTGGTGCTTGATGGTGTAAAATATGCTTTTGGCCTGAGTAGGGTTTCTTCTAGAAACATTTAAGAGTATATTCATATTTCATTAAACATAGAGCAGCACGATTCCAAATTCTTTTGTGGTATTGCACAAGTTATTATAGGCTCCAAAAGTCTTGAGAAATTTCTCTAAGCCTGTGAAAGCTTTAGATTGGGTAGTCATCATTGCCTGCATTAAGGGCTGTGACAGATTGCTTCATCAGTGTACACAGAGCAGAACATCAAATGGCCATTTGGCAGTGGGCACTGAAATTCTATTAAGGTTGCCGAAAGCTTAGGTTGACATTGTATGTGTCTGCAAAGAGGCAGAAGAAAAGATGATGATGATCGTGCAGTGATATAACTCTATTCTCCTTAAAATATTCACAGACATAGTGTACCAAATCTGTCAGAGTGATGTTAATGTTTCGCTGCTAAACCTGAGCTCTGCTACATCACACATCTTTGCATATCTATTGAAACCTCAGTAGCAATATGTTAAACAATGCATTTTACCCAGAAGGTCAGGATTGTGGAGTATTACATGTGTGAAAGGAAGTAATTGAGTTGAGTTTTTACTTCTCAGATACTCTTTGCGATTTTAATTTGATATAAGGTTTTTCTCTTTGGTTTTATGTCCTTTTTGGAAAAGGACAAAGAAGGGGACACAAAACTCTAAGTGAGCTGAAAAGAGCAGAATGAGTTCTTATCTTTGCGATCATTTGACTTGGAAACTCTTCTAACGGTTTTCTTTGACACCCGAATCCCTTGATGAGGAAACTTGGGATCTTAGCGTATTTTCAGCAGTCACCTGCAAACCAGTGGAGTAGTGAGGAATATTGGGAAGAATTCCAGGCTGATATCCCAAATAACTATGTTCTCTCATCTGTGATGTTACCGTTCTGCTGGAAAGGTGGTTTGAGGGTATTGTCTCCATTGCCAGAGTTTTTTCTACTACAGAAACTGAATGAGGGAACTAGTCACCTAAAATCAGGAACTTCGCTAGAGTGCAGAACACTAAATTGTGACAAACCAAGAAAGCTTGATCCAAATGTTCTCAGATTAGGTTGAAGGTACAAGAAATCAGCATGTTTTCTTTTTTATTTATTTATTACTGTTCCCAGGGCTTCAAATAGTAAAAATGGATTTTACTGAAACATTGCATGTGCTAAGAATAAGCTTTGGGCATATGCCAATTATGAAAAATTAAAGCTCAAACAAGCATATTTTATGAGCACAGGGAAAATGTTGCTTGTGAAAATGATTTATGGAAACTGTTTTGCAGCAGCAATTATTATGGTTTGCACTCAGTCCTGCTGCCATGTGTTCCTTTATAGCAACAGGTCATCCTCTGGTAAGACCTGCTATGCAACAGAGTCTTAAACCAGGTACTGGAAGTCTCAAAATTCTGGAGGAAAATGAAAATTAGACTCTACCCCTAAACCTTTTGCCCTGAATCAGGACCTACCTCGGTACCAATTCAAATGATGAGAATGGTTATTTTGGGTATCACTGTCTACATGAGCAAATGGCTTGAAAGTAAAGTCTCTCTGCATGTGAGATTGGAGGTGGGGTAAGCCATTCGTGAAACCTTGGATCACTTTTAGGCAGCTGAAACTGCTATGGGAAGCTAGACCCTACAGTAGATTTCACTAAAGCTTATTCTAAACTGAAGGGCCAAAAAATTACTATGTTACTGGAAGGAGGACTATAGCATGGTTGAAACAGAAGTACTGATAAAAATGTTGTTTCTCTTATTAAGCACCCACTCCAACTACTTTTTTGCCATGCTTGGGGAATTCATTCAGTAATGATACAGAAGAAAGAATACCACAAATGAATTGCTAAAGCCACTGTAAAAATCCCCTACTATATATTGCAGCCTGAAACTGGAAATGAAAAAAGATTGTGGTTATTCATTGAATAATTTTGATGAATGGTCTAAGGCTCGTTCACAAGCATTTAGTTGCAAGTACTTGGTGTTCCAAAGGTAATGTTTTAATTGGATATACAGATGACATGATTACTTTCATGGTTCTGGCCATAGTTCTTCAGATGAAATGCTTGGTGAAGATGCCCAAGATGATGTACTCTCAGTTCAATGGAAGTGCATGGTTTACCTGGTTTCACAGAGTGTAACATTCATAGAAGGTGAGTAACACAATACTGGGAACACAAAGTGAGCTTCTTTTTAAGGGAATGAAAATTCACTGCATCTTTTTGGCAATGACTGTCTGCATTTACTTAAATGGGTGATGCAGGGCTCTAATGCTTTTAAATGATATAAGATCCTCTGATAATAGACACAAGAGTGCAGCTTATTTATTGTGATGAGACAGGAGTTAATAAGATTACTTTTACTCTTCAGTTACTTTTTCATCTTTTGCAGCCAAATGCTTTTTTTTTTTTTTTGTTAGTAGACAAAAGGAGGACAGGTCATTTAAAGAGTGTTATGCTAGAAATAAACATTTGTCCCTCAAGTGGAGCTCTGAAACCTAGGCTTGATTGCCCAGCTGCGGAAACTCCAGTCTTTAAACCAGGATTGCTTTTAGCACTGGAATGCAGCATCCCTATAATAATCGCTTTCGTAAATTTCAATAAAACTTTAAATAAATAATAATAAAACGTAAATCTGTAATAATAGTGGTCTTTGGCAGAGGAATTGTTCAGAAATGTGGTAAGTGTGTCTGAAAGGCACTGCTTGAGCAGGAAGTTGTGGTGGAGAACAGAAGCATAACTCCAGCACCGTGTTGTGCAAGGTGCTGTATGGATGTATAAGAAGCCCTGTTCTCGAGTGGTTGTCAAAAACCTTTCTGGGAGTGGATTTTTATTTTCATTTTTAGTTACCTGCTTTGTTTTTGAGCGAGCTTTTATAGTAGAAGTAGCTAATATGAGGAAAACTTTAAAGAATAAATAAATAAAAAACAACAAACAACAAACTTGCAGAGGGAAAGAGTTAAAGCCATCTGCCTGAAAGCATTGTGTAAAACATACACACAATGTTGGGGAAATAAGCCAATTATGTGTGCTTCACAGGAGGTGGGGGACTGACCTTTGTGTATAATTAGTTCTTTTATTTAAAGCAAAGATTTTGAATAGAATAACTAATTAGCTGTCATAAATGGCAAATTGAAGATTTTGGCCCGATCCCTTGGGGAACGTGGGAGGACGTCCCTCCTCCCAACCCGTACTGTACACTTGCTCTCCTCATTAGGGCTGTTTTGAGTTTCCTGCAGCAGTAATGAGGAGTGCAGCGGCGGCACTTCCCGGAGCCCCCTGACAAGGCACGCAGCGCAGGAGGAGCAGAGCCGCCCTCAGCTCCTGGGCTTGTGTGGGCGTCGCAAGGGCTCGCGTGGCAGAGGGGCTGCGGGAAGCTGCAGGGGGGCTGCGAAGTCCTGGTGGTATCACCTGTGCTGTATGCTCTGGACTTCACCGCAGAAAATACAGGAGAGCTGCAAAGCCTCGAGGCATATATCATTAGCCAGCAGTCCCACATTACTCTTTCAGACCAATTAACCTTTAGAGCTGCATTAAAGAAATTAGGTGGTGAACTTCCATGCTTTCAGAAGGGACCAGTAGCTCTCTTGCAGACCAGAGCGCTGTAGAGACATACGCCATAGGACCATTGCAGATAACTGTTATTTAAAAGGTCTACCATTTATAAAAAGTTTCAGGGCTGTCTTAGAAACGAGGCTTTATGAGCAGTGCCCTTAGAGGAACTGCAGCTGATTGCCACGTTGAATAGAAATATCAATAAAATGGGCTAGAAAAATTTAGAGGTCTACTTAGTGGACACTTGTGTTACAAAGCCGGCGGAATAATTTTACAGAAGGACCCCGACTGAGAAGATATGGGCTGATTAAAGCTGGTTTGCCCGGCTGTGAATAGAGGTAAAGTTTAGATTACTCACTACAATAACAGCCTCTTTAGACACAGCCATAAATTTCAGTATGTCCAGAGGTGGTGTCTATAATTTTTTAATGCGCATTGGAGCTCCGAGCACTCAGAACAGGTTTTGTTTTGTATTTACCAGCAGCAAGTCTATTAAGTTGTAAAGGGCAAAGACGGGAGTGTAGGTAGCCAAAAATAGAAAGGCTTCATCTGCCGCTGCTAAGAAAAGATAGCGATGGATGGCTAGCAACAGGAGGGGGGAGAGGAGTGGATGGTACTTTCAGAATTTCATGATCAATCTGCATTCCCTTTGTGATCATGTATTTAAACAGGTGAGTGGCCAGCTGTTAATTTGCCTAGCTCTGCACTGCCACTTTTCGTTGCCTTGTCCTCGCTCATAGAGTACACGTGGAAGTTGTCTGCGGTGAGCCCTTTCCTTCTCGACACATTGACATGATGCCCCTGATCAAAATGAACTAGGCATCTTGGCATTTTTTGCTAAACGTTGGGGGAAAAATCTACATGGGGAAATGAGGCAGCATTGCAGTTTTGCAGCGGGGAAATTTCCAAAAAGGAAGAGCAGCTCTGCAGGCAGCTTCTGCCTGCAAAGCCTGGCTTGTTTGGGGATTGCTGGAAGGGAGGCAGGAGGAGGAAACTGGGGTTTGGTGCTGACTGCATCCCCTCTGTGCATGCCTCCGACTGCAAAAGGGGTTAAGCTTTTGAGATGCTGCTCTCTTGTTGCTTGCAAATGACATGGCAAGCCTGCGAGGAACCCTTGCTGATCAAGTTTGGCAGTTTTTGAAATTTTGTTTCACGCCTTGCCTGCTGTGTCAACTCGCCAGCTAATTGCAGCCGCAACTTTCTGTAGCGGTGTGCGCGCTCCGTGCAGACCGGCTGGCTGGATGTCGGAGGGAAGCCTCACAGACCAAAATGTAATTTCAAAACACTGAACCTGACCAGCAGAGGCTGACCTTGCTCGTTATTATCTGAGTGGGAATAGCAGCTTTGAACATCATATGATCTCTGAAATGGTACCTTTTTTCATTAGAAAGCCCCCTGCTGAACACTGACCAAATACATAGCTTTTTTTCTTGCTTAAGGTACTGTTTAAAAATATATATATCTCTTCCTTTGCTACTTATTAGAAGAAAACCAAAGTGTTACATTCCACTTATTCGCAAAAGGCTGTCCTAAGACAATGGTGTGCTTGCAATAGCAGGGAACTGAGGCGGCAGCGCGGAGGGAGGGCTGCCAGGGCCGCTGAGGGAAGAACCGCCGCCACGCAGCCAGCCCTCGGCCGTGCGGTGCTGCTGTCCCCGGGCCTGCTTACCACTTGGGAAACCTGCCGACCCGCTTATGCTGAGCAAACCACACTCTCATAATGGTCCGGACAGGGTTTCGGCCCCACACGGCTGCCCTGGTCCCAAGGAACCCCTTGCTCTGGGTGAGGGCAGCTGGAACTCCAAGGGCACGGCATGCTGGTTCTGAGGGGCCTGGGAGGTCCCGTCTGGCTGAAGACGTGTTCTGAGTCACATGGGTGATCTCAGACCCCATCCAAGCAGCACTTCTCGTTCAAGGGGGTCTGAGGGTTATCCAGAACCTGCATTTTGAAACCTGCAGCATCTCCAGATGCAGGAACCGCAAATTCACAAAATGAACCCTGCAAGCAGAATTGCATGGAGACACCACTTCTAACAAGTCCTCTGCTGCGTATGAGGGTATGCAGCTCATATTTAGAGAGCCAGTTTTTGGGGGGGTGGGTAATGACTCACTGGTGTCCAGGGCTCCTATCTAAAAATACAATTCTCATCTGTAGGTCTTAGTTTTCATAAGTGCTATTTTCATTCATCACTAGCGCTAATCTTACACAGGTCTCAAATGCAAATTTGTATTTGCGCCATTCCGCATCTCAGAATAAGGCAGTCTTTTCTCATGATGTGCTGTGTATCGCATTTCTCAGACTTCCCCGTCTTTCCCTCTGTCCCAAAAGTGTGAGGATTTCTCTGTGGCTGCGTGTGTGGAATTTCTCACGGGACCCCTGGCAGAACCAGCGTGAGTGGCCATTCTGGGCTGCATGTGTGGTAGTCAAAAACAGGTTTAAGTTTTCACGTAATTATTGCATATTTGCCACTGGCATCAAAAGAAAAGTTTGTGAGTATTGACTTTGCAAGTGTCGCAGAGCGTGCTGCAGCAGAGCAGGAGGGCTCTTTAAGTCTTAAGAGTTTTTGAATGTTACTTGACCTGTCTCCGTGCTGCTGAGACCACTTTGATAGCAGATGGATCAATACCTCGCTGTTTGTGTAGAGGTGTCTTAAGTGCTATTGTCATCTGCTTGCAGATCTGACAAAGCAATTATTACTGTATGAGTGGTAGGTTTTACATGTGCTGAGCATTAGCCACCACTGGGTCACCCTGGTTTCTAAGGAAAGCAGCAAATGTCACTTACTGCAGCGGCACTGACTTGTTCTGCTCCGGGTAAGGGGCTGTTAATAATTCCATTATAAAGCTGCTACTTTCTGGGACATCCAACTTGCTACAGAGATGGTGGCTTAACTTTGGGTAAGAGTATACAACCAGTGACACCTGCTGCTCTAGCCAGGGCCCCCTCTCATCTCCTTTGCACTGGTTAAGCCCACGGCACGCTTATTACAGGCCCATCCTTGTCATTTGTAGTAATTGACCCTAGTAAAAATAACTAACAAAATAAAATCAAGGTTCCAGAGAAAAAGGAGTTCTGGCCTCTCAGTAAGTTTTTCCTCTTTTGTCATCTCCTCTCCCCTTCCTCCCCCACAGTGCAATTCTGGTTTATTTTACCGTCCTCTATAAAATCCGCTCCTGCCTCCCTCTTAGACTGAGAAGGGCGATGGGTCCCTCACCTGCGTCGGTGCTGGCCGTGGGCTGACCAGCAGAGGGGAAACCCGGAGACAGCAGCGTGGGGAAGGCAGCACCAGCCCGGGAACTCGAGTATCCTGTCACCACCTCTCGCCCTGCTCGTGCTTGCTTTGCAGCCCCAGCAGGGATTTCCGGAGAGAAGAGGCCTGGCTTCTCACTGCCCGCTACAGGGGTACAAGAGGAGGTGGGGGGCGCTGCCTTGGCGCCTCCGAAGCAGGGTGGCGTCACTGCTGGCAGGGAGCCTCTGGTTGGGGTACTCTCAGCAGTCCAGCAGGCTTTTGAGTAGCATCGATTTTAGAGCAGCCCAGAGATGGCTCTAGCCTTCAGCGGGGCCTCTGTGGCCAGTGGGGTTTACAAAGGAGGGAAACCAGCGGCATACCCCATCTTGTACACCCACACCCCTTCCCCCCCCCAGCTTGATCTGGACAAGCTGTTGGACTGGGGTGCGCACACTGGTGTCCCTTCTGATCTTTGTAATTGCCTGTGGCTGGTAATTAACAGCGCAAGGGTACTACTAATGAGGGGAAAAAATGTTGAAATTGCTGCCAGTTTATTCTGCTGCAAAATGTTAATTAAAAAAAGTCTGGTGCTTTGTGTCAGTCCTACCCTTAGGAAAGAAGTGTTGTGTTCGTGCAAGTGCCGCATTCCTGCCTACCCTGCGACAGCAAATGAAGTGTATGTTTACGTTCCTTTGGCCTTCAGCTTCCTGCAATGGGAGCTCCTTGTAATGAAGGCCGCAGCAGTATTTGCTCACAGATCTACCTCCAGCTCACGGCGCTGCCCCGAATGCAGGCAACCTCTTCAAGCTGTTTGAATATTTTCTAACGTGCCTGCTGTGTTCGTGTTGCAGGTGTGCCGATGTTATCTGTACAACCCAAAGGGAAACAGAAGGGCTGCGCTGGCTGTAACCGGAAGATCAAGGACCGGTACCTGCTGAAGGCCTTGGATAAGTATTGGCATGAAGACTGTCTAAAGTGTGCCTGCTGCGACTGTCGTCTTGGAGAGGTTGGATCAACTCTTTACACAAAAGCAAATCTCATTCTTTGCCGCAGAGATTACCTGAGGTAAATAGAGGAATGTACCCTGGGCTCTTCCCAAAGCCTCTCAGTTTGCTGCCAGCTGTTTGTCTTTCTAGCCCCCTACTGTGAAAATGTGTACATGTGCATGGTCAGCCCTGCCCAGAAGAGGCTGGAGTTCTTTCCCTGTCTGAGCGTGGCTCTTGGTTTGCACTAAACATACTTAGTAGTCAGTGCGGTGTCATCCTATATTTAGGTCAAGGTAGGAAGTGGATGGCGTGACTTAATTCTTATTTTGAACCAACAAAAATCAAAACGTGCTTGCTGAGAAAATTAAGACCATTAATTCTTCTTGCATATCTATGATGTTATTTATGCTCCTTTACGACTGCCATTCTATGATTCTGTGATCTGACCAGACCTTTAACTTTTCCTTTTCTCTTTCAGTGCTGACTTTTACACAGACTTTTAGCGCTTATATTCAGTAAGGTTCCTCCCGTGGGGCTCTTGTCTCTTTGCTAAGTAAACAGAGCAAAACACTCCAAAATTACAGATCAACTTCAAAAAATTTTTTGTTCATGAGGTAGTCTGCAGAGACCAATGCTAACTCTGAGTTAGAGCTACCCTGACAGTCTGTGTCTGCAATACATAACAACACATGGGATTTTTTGCCTAGTATGTATAGGGTTTTTGCACAAAATACTTTAGATAAGCACAAATGAATTTTAGTAAGGCAGCAGCCCTAATGCAAACGTTCTTATGAGGGTCACACTGCAAAACACTCCAAGTTTTATTTTTCCTTTAGAAGAATGTACTTGATCCCCAGCTAGTGTTTGTTTTCTTTTTTTTCCCTAAAGCACTGACACTATTTCTTGTGCAACCTCAACCAGCAAACACACCTGAAGCAAAACAAAACCCACCACACTGGTTTCAGAAAGGGAGGTACATTGCTGGCTAACCTTTTGGTGTGCAGGTGGTGCCTAGGTTAGTCCCAATGATCAGATACTTCATGTGTTTCAGTGTAAAACATATTCCTGAAAATCTTTACTAAAGTTTTCTAAGCAAACTTAAACAAGGAGGTTTCTCTTTCTAAACAAGATGGAGCCAAATAGAAGAAATAAGTCTAATAGCTGCTGTACGAGAGCTGCCACCTTGCCTTTCGGCAAGGCACTATACAAAAACATCCTATCCACACAAGGATTTTTGCTCACTGTTGGAATGTGTTAACTGCTAATCACAGAAACCCCCGAAGTCTTTCAGAAGAGCTGCTTCTAGAAATAGTCTTTCTTCTGGAAAGTATAGGCTGCATTAGTTTCTGGAATGTTTCTTTATATGTGGTGGTCTTAAAACATATACCTTGTTTGCACCCAGCTTGCCAAGCAATCCAGGTTTCTCCATCAGTCATCCTCCTCTTCATTATTTATCATTTGTGTAGACTTTGTCATATGTGCACTTGATTACTTAGTTTTAAAAACAAAACAATAACAACAACAATTTTATTCTGACCTGAAAGACAGATATTCAGTGTTCCTCCATGTGTTGCAGAACCCTACTGGAAATTCATCAACTAGGTGGTGATTCCCATTCACATTTGCTTTTTGAGACCTACAAGCTACCCATCCATTTAATGATCACTGTATTGATTTATATTTGTTTTAGTTTCATAAAAAAAATAATTTGCAGCATCAAATCAGACATGTTAGAGTACCAAAGGATAGCAATATTGATGATGTTAAACTTGGAAGAACTTTTTATCGCTGCAGTTGTGGAGCATTTCTTTCTTTCTTTGGTTTATCTTGAGAATACTGCTTTGAGGTAGAAAAGCTTAATCTGTGGTCTTCTCACTGGGCCATGGATGACAAGACTTTGGGGGGCACGTGAGAAGTCTGTGCTAGAGGTAGGAAAGAAGCTAGGAGTTGCAGACTCCAAGAAGCAGCCCACGTCCCAGCTTTGACAAGAGAGGGCAATTCATGATGTGAAATGTGGAAGGCAACAGTTGAGGATAGTGTTTTACCATGGCCACACAGCTTCTCTCACAGCAGCAGTGTATGTTTGAAACAAACTTGTCCTGGACCTGAAAAGGTTTGGTAGGCTCCTCTGCCTCTATTTGTTGGGTTAGAGAAATCCCTGACCAGCCAAGGGGGGGGGGAGTCTGTTACTGTTTGTACAGAATGGTTACATTGTGAAGAGAAGGCTTATGTGGTCCAGCAAAACTGAGCTAGACATTCTCTGTGCTAAAGAAATGTTAGGTATTATGAGTAAAACTGGGGGTCACCTATCTGTACTGCAGGAGGGTACCAAATGCTTTAGCTGGCTGCACAGTCTCCTGTACACCTCTGGCTAGTCTTAACATTCTCAGGTGATGCGTGCATGCGTTACAGTGCCAGATTATTTTGGGGGGGGAGGGAGTTACTACTTCCTACTTTAAGTATTTTCTACCATCTGAATTTAGTCTCTTAGAGCACCTTTGACCGCTAGAAATATTTTACTTTGTTGCTGTTGGGAGGTGCACTGTAATTGTCATAACCCAGAAAATTTGACCAAGAGTTGGGTAGGAAGGAATAGCATCAGTTCTGTAATGCAGCTGTTAACTGGCATTCAGCTGTTAGCCAGCTTTACAGCTGTGATGTTTTGTGTTCTTGCTAATTAAATTCAGGTTGATACTCACTTTGGGGGTTTCTGCTGCACTCTTGGGTTCTGTCCTCCTGCTGATAAGGAACCCTTTCGGGGTCTTAGAATAGCAATAAGGAGCAGTGCCATACAACCCTGTATTTTATGGAACCATAAAGCATTTTTTTTCTTTTTTTTTTTTTTTTTTTTTACTTTAAAACATCTCCTGTTGCCTTCTACGCATGGTATTTCTTTCTCTCCCAATTTTAACTATTAATTCTATTAATAGAATGAACTGAAGTTGCTGCCACCATCCTCCATTCTGTCAGTTCACTCCTGGTAATTTGAATTTTTCTTCTTGTAGAATTACCCATTTCCATCATATTTAATTCCTTCCCTTTAATAGTTCTAGAGTCTCTATCCACATCTTTTTTACTTTGCTAAACAACTCATGATATTTATTCTACTCACCAAATTTTAGCAGAATTCATTGCTAAAAATAAGTTTTTGTACCTCACGCTGTACTCACATCAAGAAGTGAGTGCTGTGCTTGGAGGACAGTCAGAGAAATTGTTGACCACTTCTTCTGTATGCCTTGAATGAGGCCAGTGTCAAATATCGTGCTGATGTTTAGTAGGTCAACCATCACTTAAAAAAACTAAAAGCTAGACTGATTTTGAGGCCATAATTGTAAATACCTGCATCTTTCATATCAGAAGTCCAAAAGGAATATACTTGTGTAAAGACCAGGAGGAAAACTTTGGTGTTTCGCAGTCTCCTTACAGACTGCTGTTTCTTGCCCACCAGATGAATGAGTCGTTGGGGCACACGTGCTTCGTCAGGTGGTGCTTTCCCCCGCCCTGCTCGGGGTCTCCTCTGCAGCCACCGCCAGGGTTGGGCTCAGGGACAGATGTTAGGGCTTCTGTCACCGGCACGGGGCATGGCACTGGGATGGGAGCGGCTGGCTCCTGCCCCGCCGTGTGACAGCCAGCTGTGGTGGTGGAGCCGGTGCTGCCTTGCGCTGGCCGCCTTGCGCAGTCATCCTCGGCAGGCAAATCTTTGAAAATCTTTCAAATGTATTTCAGGAGCTGCTAGCAGCCCACGGCCCGATCATTTGTTTCGAAAGATAAACTGTCGTCATTGCTTGTGAAGGAACATTTGTTAACCTTCACATTTCATAAAACACTTTCTTGCTCATTTTTTAATCATGAAAGATGAAATTGGATCTCGAGTTGTTATCCTTGCGGTATCACCTCAGTCTCCAGCTGTGTCAAGATGTATCTTTCGATACATTTCATCTGAGCAAATAGATTTACCATTTGTTTCATAATCACAGTTTCAGCATTTCTACCTCTAATTATTTTTGATAAGCAAATGCTATTGGAGAGGCTGCTTCTGGGACGGAGCAGCTTAGCGTGCGGCTCGGAAGGCTCCTCGCAGCCCCGTGCAGCAGCGTCGCGTCCGTCTTCCTGCGCGCAATTAAACATTCACCCAGCTCTGTGTCACAGGCACGGCTTGGGTGTCGCACCGGGATTTCCCGGGAGGATCTGACAACGTACGTTTCGCTGTGATGTGCTGATGAAGAATGTCATTTTTCCTTTTTACTCGGCATGGTGCCCTCACATGAGGAAAGGAGGGTCAGGATCACTTTGACAGGGGCAGAGCAGTTGCTCCAGTGTGTTTGCTATGCTGGTGTTGGGAAAGTTTTTCGTTGCTTAAATTGATTAGGGCTTTAATTAGACTCTAAAGAAAGCTCAAAACCTGCATTAAAAAATGATGGTGAATTGGTAAGAGAAAGGACTTCCCAGAAAATCCTGATATTGTCCTCAGTGGATTTTGTAGAAATTCTTTTCCCCAGCTGCCCACAGGTTTTGCTCAGCGTTGGAAACTCAGCATGGCTCGATGCTGCAACCCGAGCGTGGTGTCAGCGCCTGGAGCAGGCAGAGCAGCCCTGGGCACCCCAACAGCCCCTGGCACTGGCACACTGCAGTGCTGTTTGCATCTTGGAGGCTTTAACTCCACCTTTACTGCACGCCACCGCGGGCATCTCTGAGGCCACAAGAGTCACCTGTCCAGCACTGGGGTTTCCAGTTGTTGGATGCTGGGTTTTGTTCCGTTTGAATGTCACTAGCAGGTTCACTATGTTAGTGAATCGCTCTGGCAGCCCTCTAGATGTTCTGTTCTGATGTATCTGATACTGTCCGGTCTCCTGCAAAGGTGCAGGGTGTAATTTTGTTGTGGATTATGAAAAGCCATTTTACACAAACGCGGGCGCCTTGCTGACTGGCACAGAAGGATGCAGGCAGATGCCCTCCTGCTGGTCTCCTTGGTCCTTCCCCAAGTCGGGAATGAAAGCCCTGAAGCAGCTGGGTTTTTAAGCACAGGCTTTCAGAAACTGAAGAAAATATGCTGAAATTTGCAGAACTTAAGCTAACGTCAGACATCAATAATGTTCTGAATGAAGCTGCTGCATCTGCAACCCCTTGAAGCAGGGAGGAAGGAGGAAGGTATTTCAGATTTTTTTCCCCTAAAGGGGCACAGTGTGCATGCGTGCACTGAGAGCGTGCACTACCTGCTTTTCACGGGACACGTTCAGTGTGGGAGGGGAGGCAGAAATGCAGCGTGCCTGAACAAATGGTGTCTGCTCAGAGCCTGCAAGCGCTGCTAAATCGAAGAGCTGTTCTTGTATCGCAACAGGGAGCGTCTTGCATGCTACATAGGATACACTTCTACACTTGGTATCTGTACAGATTAAGGAGGATTAATTAGGCTCAAAATACAATGTGTCTTGGCATTGGCAGCATTGCTGTGCTTAGTGATGTTAAAACACAGCTTTTTTTCTTCATAGTATCTGGTCCAGGAGTTCCTCACAGCCTGTGCTTTTCAGGATAAACAAGCAACGTATATTTTGTTCACTTGCTTTTTTCCTTTTTTTTTTTTTTCCTCCGCAACCTCCCAGTTGGAGGTGGAAGGCTTATGTGGAGTATTTTTCCCGGCTGTGATATGCTGCCGTGCCTCTTGTGCTTTCAAACTTGCAGTTTTCTGACTGCTGTTCTTAAACTCTCCTAAGAGGAGGTGCTCAACAAGTGCTCAGCAGTTGCAGAGGCAGCCAAGATGGGTTTTAAGGCCACTGGCATCAGTTACGCTACAGGAAGGCTGGGGCAGGAGAGGAAGACCTGTTAAGAGCCCAAGCTCCACTGTAAATATCTCTAGAAAATATGGAGGAGGAGACAAAAGGAGTAAAAATAAGTGAACATTCGTACGAGTTCTTCAACTGAAAACACATGCCCTTGAGCAACCTTGAAGTTTATGCCCAGTAATCTCAGAGCTAGTGCGGTCGCCCAGCCAGGGGGCTTTGTTTTAAGTCCTCTCGTTACGCTGTCCGGGAGTGACAAACCCTTGGGCACGCAAGATGGAAATTCCTTTGGACTGAACTTGAAGGCATCATGAGAGGACAGCCTGACCAGCTTCATCAGTATCAAAATGCATTTCCTTTCCTTCAGCTGACGTGACCTCCCACTGCAGCACTGACAGCAGCCTCCTGGAGAGGAGGGTGCACCAGCTATGATGTGTTTACCCTGCTGAAATGCCACTCGCAAAGGCTTTCTCTGAATCTTACACGAATGCTGATTACAGGGAAGTTGGGAACCTCAGGTCTGAAGTCGCTTTTAAGCTTCCCCTTTTTATCTTTCCAAGTGATGTTCAGGCTTCCCTGCAATTATTGGCATGTTCAGTACTCCGCTCAAATCAGACTTGTAGCTCAGTATATTTATAATACACTCAGACAGGAAAAATACTGATTGAAAGCTTGTGAAAGCTATCCTCACTGTAAGGCGAGTTGGTTTGTTTCAAGTAGTACAGGGGGAAATCCTTTCTTCTTGTAGCAATGAGTTCCCGGTAGGTAAAGTGAGTCTGGTTCTAAGCGGTCCTGATGGATCTAGGAAATAAACAGCAGCAGACAGGAAGGGAAGGGGGTATGGGAAAACTTGTTTTACCTACTAGCTGGAGAGAGGGTATGAGCATGGGATCCGTACCTCTTCAAAAACCTATATATCCAGATAATTGGGTATACAGATATATAGAGAAATATGTAGTTGTGCAGGTAACTACTTGCATGTAAAATTTAGGTACTTATTTGTAGATAAGTGTTTATTCCTTTTCCAACTCATAATTCTCAGCTTTCACTGTTGACAAAGTCTATTGTTTTGGGGAATTATCGGTCTCAACTCAGCAGTTTAATTTTGAAGTTGGCTTGTTCTGGTATTGTTTGAAAAACAAAAAACAAAAAAGATCTCACAACCCATCCATTCTGTACCATTCATTATTTACAAGTGCTTATCCTGGTCCCTCTTTTTTGTTTCCTTTAGTGAAGTCAACAGCTCCAAAATTTTTACTCTATGCAGAGGGAAGATTCTTCTTTCTTGCTTGCAAGCTACAAGCTAGCCAGACACCAGGCCAGAGAGACGGAGTGAGGATTCCCTCCTTGCAGCCAGTGACTAACACAGATCGTTGTTTGTAGTGATGACAGAAATAGGTAATTGGTTTCTCAGTTCAGCCAACTTGCACATTCTGGTCTGAGAAGGAAAAAAAAATTAAAAAGGTGCTAAATTTAATGTCATCTTATAAGAAGTTTCTACCCATTTTCCTACACTATGGACCCTTTGCCATTCTCTTCTCCCCCCAGACCTGCTGGGTGCTGATGACTTTAGGTATACCTTGAATTAATACCTTGAACTAACTTCAGGTGTATTCACAGAGCTCATGAGGTCTGGATCATCGTGTGGAAGACTATACTTCAGTCCAAACAAGACTTTACATAAAAAACATCCTTCAACAGTTGCATACCGCTTCCAAGTGCACTCCCCTCTTTTCCCATTAATTCATTTGCATTCACTGCCGCTGCTGTATGCCAATTAGCTTTAATTTTTACTATACACACTGACATCAATGGCCAATGAGAACAGCGCGTAGCAGGGTTTTTAGTGTGCCTATAAACTACAGAAAATTGTCCTTGGACAAACTCCTGCTTTTAGACCGGCTGACAACAATAGACATGGTTAAGTTCAGGCTAAGAGCCATTAAACATAATTACTACCACAGGGTAAAAGTTTAATTGTGTTAAATTTTAAATCTGCATAGTCTGTGCTTATTTACAAGCTGGCTAGGTTGTCTTGTTACATAAGGGGGAATAAATCTGTACTTAAAAATTGTTGCCTTTTATCTTCAAAAGCAAGATTGAAAAAAATGGTATTTTTAGAAGCAGCAAAACAACTCCAGACTGAACCCTTTCTGTATTTCCAGCTTCTTTTATGCCAATGGCACCAAGCTGGTAAGTAGATGCTGAGCATCTTCCGATAGATTTTTCTAATGCGCTTAAACTTTGTGTGCGTGAGTGTGTGAGAGTATTGCATCTGTTATGAAGGTGTCTGGGGGACAGAATGCAGATCAGTGTGTTCATGTGGGGTTATTTTAAATTTAACCGCAGATGGGGCTTGTGGTGGAGGATTTTGTTCTTCTACCTCCTCCAGCAATGTTAAGCTCCCCACCTCAGAAAGTTTCAGCTCAAGTAGCTGCTGGGTAAGTAGGTATCAGAGGTGGCAATATTTTTTTTACAGGTGAGGAAAAAAGGCAAAAATCCATGTTCATTTTGCTTTTCTTTGAGCAGATTAAAAAAATGTTTGTTTCACGTTCACTGAGCTACAAGTTGCAGCATATTTTTAGAAGCATGCTGAATATACAGGGCTCTAAATCACACTCTGAAAAGCAGATTAAAATTAGGAAGTGCTAGAATAAATGTGAAATGTTCATCGGTTGGGAAAGGCAGGGGATGGAGTACTGTGAAACTTGATAGAAGAGAAAAAGATTAGCGTACGGACTAGCTGGGAGCTACGTTTATGTAGACATTAGAAGGCAGCATGATTTCAGCTGGACAGAACATAAGCTTCAGATCTTATGCAAACAGTCAAAGCTGTTTAACAATTGGTTTACCCCCAGCCCCCTGAAAGGAGACAGGTGAATACGATGCCAAATACATTTTTCATGTTTCTTAAGCTAACTGTTTAAATAGTTAAGTGAACATCTGTCCAAATTTCCCCATCATTTCCATTTAGAAAAGTCTCCTATTTGAAGGCTGAAGAAAAGCGCCTGCTTAACAATGCAAATGGTGCTGTCTGGGGCCCCTTTATTTTGTTTAATCTAGATTGAGCTCCACACAACTGTGATGCTAATGAATAATGGATATTTTATACTTGTACGCGTAGCAGTGCTGGGCACAGAGCAAATCTAGGATTAACCTCCCAGTTTCCCTGCCTAATGTATTGGGCTCTTTTTTTTTTTTTTCCAAGTTTGCTGTGACTTGGGCACTCTAAAAACGTATGCCAGGTTTTGTGGAAAATGGCAAAACCACAGCAAAGCTGTCAGGTTTTGCTCTGCTGAAGGGAGGCACTCGTGCAAGGGAGCAGCTACGCTGGGGGAGGGAGGGAATGCGGATGTCTGTATTAGGGCTTGATTTGCGAGCGGGTGCTGAATGAGGGCCCGAGCATTTCAGGGTGCAGCCCCAAACGCTTTTCAGCACCGCGTGTTGTCGGCTGGGTCTGCTGGCGGCAGGCAGCGAGCACGGCACGCAGCTGCAGCCCTGCCTGCCTGCGGCAGCGGGGAGCACAGCCGGAGGAAGGGGCCCCCCGCTGCAGGTTGCTGGGCCTGAGTTTGTCAGTGCGATGGGGCTGGTGCAGCCAAATAGCTGGGGCTTTCCTCTGCCTTTCAGTCCTCCTGTGATGGAGTCTTGAGGAAGGATTTTGGAGCACTCCCTTTGCAATTTTTCTCTCCTGCCCCCATTGTGGCACAATTGCTTCCGTTTGGTTTCTGTTGTTTCAGGGAAAATGTGCTGCTGCTTCTTCGTAGGAAGTCTCGGGCTTTTCCCAACGGGTAGGGCGAAAGGCCGCTGGTACCACTTCCCATGAAATATAAGGGGAGCCTTTTTCTCTAGCTCAGGAGCAAGCTAACTTTGGTGGCACAGCACAGTGAGGGTGGGAGAGTTATGTAGAGGTTTCTATAACATTGCTGAGTGGTTTAGTTCACAATTACTGGCCAGTAATAATTAGTATTGATTAGCTTGGCAAATTGCAGGTTTAGAAATTGGTTATAGATTTTCCTGGTGCTCCTCGTCTGTGTGTTGTGGAATAAGCCAGAACCAGTGGCTTGAAACGAGCCCTGAGTCCAGACTTGTATGCGGGCAGCGACGTGTTGTACGCGTGGAGCTGGTGGGGAGCCGCAGCCGTAAGTCAGGAGACACCTTGTTCTGCAAGCGCAGCTCTCGTCATCTCCGAAGCAAAGTAACTGACCACGTGTGTATTGACCACAGATGCAGGTGGAACGTGGTTGTGTTGGCCTGTTGATTCACGACCCAGCCGCTTTGCCTGGCTTTTGCGTGGTGGCAGCGTGCCGCCCCCAGCGTGTACACGGGCCTCGGGGGCTTCTCGGAGATCAGGGCCGGGGGAAGGGTGCTGCCGTCTTGGTTGAGTCCCCCGGCAGGAGCTGTAACAGCAGCAGACATCTGGGGAGACAGATAGTGAAAGGCAAGATGAAAGTGGCAAAGCTTCCAGTGCTGTAGGGCTGTCCTCGAGCACCAGGGAGCTGAAGTGGAACGGCTGAACATGCTGGCCGGGCCTCGCCAGAAGGGCTTAGCTGGCTCCCAGGAGGGACGTGGAGGAGGGGGCACAGCCAGGGAGGAGGGCTTGCCCTCCTTGAGATGCTTTGCCAAATGCTCTGGTGCTCGTCGCCAGAGAAATTGTGCTTTTGCCTCTTAAACAGCAGGTGAGCGAGGCTCTTGGCAAGCACCGCGGCAGCACTGCTGGCCAGGGGTGCCCAGGCTCGCCAGCCTGTGGCCACGGCAGGGAGGAAGGGCAGCTCTGGGCACCTTCCCCCAGCCCTGGGAGCAAAGATAGCTTTTGACTGAAATTTTGTGAGCCCCAAAATAGCGCGCCGAGTGTTTAATGCTGTTCTCCATTAGACAGCAAATTAGCCCTGGGCTTGCAAACCAAATGAAGTTTTCATCTTGACAATCAGAGCCTGCTCACCAGGCAGTTTTAGCCCAAGTTCCCGCACACTGGTTGGTCAGCGAAATGGAGACTGCAACTTCTATTTATTGGTGCAATACAGTATTTGATACTGCTAATTACACTTAATTAGTCCTTCCACCATTTAATTAAAATGGCTTCTAATGATTGTGCTTCTTTGGCAGGCTCTTTGGTACCACCGGGAATTGCGCTGCCTGCAGTAAACTGATCCCTGCCTTTGAGATGGTGATGAGGGCCAGAGATAATGTTTACCATTTGGACTGCTTTGCCTGTCAGCTCTGCAACCAGCGGTAAGGACACAATTATTATACACACAAACATGAGCTAATTTATACCTTTGCCTGCAAAACAGAGAAATGTACGATCCACACTACCTTTCTGGGGCTCTCAGCCCACTGGCACAGCTCAGGTTGGCGCAGTGGGCTGCCTGTGTGAGGCGTGTAAGTACCTGTGGCCATTACTGCAAATCCCCCTGGAGCTGGTGAGAGCTGGGGTGTGAGAGGGGCATAAAGACTGCAGATCTGGATGCTGTTGTACACAGCACAGCTGCTGCTGAATAAAACAAACTGCTTCAGCGTCCTTTCAGCAACTACCCTCTCCGCAGAACACAGATGATGGAGAATGGATGTCCTCTGGCAAACAGATTATTTTGTTTAAATAGGGTTTCTGGCACCCTCAAAACTGGGGATGAGGGAGAAGGAGAAAGAGGGACAAGCAGGAGAACAATACTCTAGATAAGCCCTTTCCAGCACTAGGAACAAGTCCCTTTAGTTGCTGTGTAATTAACAGGGGATCTTGGTGGAACTTTAAATGGGATTTGTGTATTTCTGCTGGGTTTTACCCAGTGGAAAATGCACGTCAAAGTGTATAATAATGGGCTGCATGCAAAGTTTTCCCGTGGACTTATCTGTAGCTAGCTGAATCTGGGAGGGCTGTGAAAAATTGTCCCAGTGCCCTATTTGTTGGTGATCGTAGGCACAATGGAAGCCCATGGAGTCAGATGTAATTCAGTATCCGTTTTTGATCCAGCCTGGTCAAAGATAGAACCAAAAGCACTTGCTGTTCCTGCTTCTCATTTAGTCAAGCTGTAGTGCCTGCCCAGGAGCCAAAGGCTGTGGTTATGCCACGCAGTGCATCTCCTACACTGGTAGAAGATTAAACTACATTAAACTAGAAGGCAATGATTTGGCCTGTGTGAAGGTGTGAGAGAGACAGCAAGGGGCAAAAATGGCAAAACTCATGGGAGGATGGATACTTTATTCTGTAAAAGTCAAGCTAAAGCCTGACTTAAAAATTTACCGCTTGCTTGCCGTAAAACAAAAGTCACAGTAGGACATCCAGTGACATAGCTCTACAGGATAGCATACCTGGTGTGTGTGTGGGCATGCAAACCTCCTCCACCTTTCCCACTAACCTAATGGGACCATGCAAACTGGAGCCTGGTCCTTCTTCCCTGTCCATTGACAGGGGTTTTGGTCACTGGGATAAATGGAGCGTGCCACTTCGTGCCAGAGCAGGGAAGAGAAGCATTAGAGGAGCGGTTTGCAGCTCTGGTGGCTGTACTCCATCACGTTATTGAGCACGGAGGCGGTGTTTGCTCGAGGTGGAAAACTCTCCTATTAATATTGGCGGCTTCCCTGCGCGGTGGCAGCACCGAGGCGGCACTGACATCTAGTGGCTCCTGGCCCTGGGCCGCCGCTGCTCGCCAGGAGCATCGCTGAACCGCTCACTTGCCCGCTCTTCGTTTTGCTGCTCTCAGCTACGCTTCTGCAATGGCCGTGGTCGCTGTTCAGCAGCATGTGAGTGCAGGCAGAGCTGGGCCGTTCCCTCCCCAAGATGCTGTTCCTTCACGCAGCTGAAATTGCTGCTTTGTGAGGTTTTTCTCCAGAGTTGGGAGCATTATGCAGTGTTGCTGAGCTCGGCCCTCAGGCTCAGGTTTCCTTCCCCAGTGCAGGAGAGGGCTGCTCCCAGACTCCCCCCGACACTAGGAGCGGGGCATCTCAGACGTCCCTCCTAGCAGAGGCAAGCAGCCCCCCTGGTCTGTGTGCACAGCAGTTCTGGGAGCCTGGAGGATGAGGATTTGTCACCACATCCCTACTTTACACTAGCTCCTGTCACGTAAAGGCATAGTACGGCCTAGTTTTCACTTCAGGCTGGGAGCTGTTTTCTTTTAAATTTCATCTTACTACAAAGGCTCAGAGGCAGCTCTCTGCCTGTCTTCCCTTCGAGGCTGCTGGCACTGTTATTGCACTCAGAGCGAGGTGCAGTCCTGCTCTGCACCTCACATACCCTGCGTACGCTGCCACTGGCAGGGCCCAGGCAGTCCCACCTGGCTGACAGTAGCTCTTCGGTGCACGAGGGATTTGCCCAGTTTGGGGCAAGATGAGCTTTTCTGAAAGACATGCTGAGTAGACAGCATAGAGCTATGTGTAAGTTGTTATTTTTGGCTTAGATCCGAAAGCTACAAACACTTACGACTTATCCTCAAGAGATTTGGGCCCGAAAGGGCAGAATGAAAGTGTTCCTGTAACAGCAACACTGCAAGCTGAAGCAGAATCATGGGCTTAAGTAAACCTGAGTCAAAACTGCAAAGGTGGATGCCAAAGCTACTTTGGAATCAGTAACCCTGCCTATTTCTCCAGCTGTGCAAAGATTTGATTGTGAAGACTTCTCTCCTTTAGTTCTCTTCCAGCTTGCTTACCCTTCTTTATTAGCTAGGCTGCGTCTGTGTACAGAGTGTTAAATCCAGTGCAGCAAAATCTCTAACATTTATACAGAGCATGCACTGTTTTCATTAGCTTCAAAACTGGGTTTGCAGGTGCAAAGAGGCAAAGTCTCCTTTCCTGTGAAGGAAGCCCTTCTCCCAAACTGTCAGGGGGTCTCTGGGTGCCCCTTGCTGTGTGTTTCAGTGCTCTCACACGTATGCACTCCAGCTCCCTAGTCCTCCAGCTTCTCTTGCTCCTCGAGACCCAAACCAGGGTAGACATGAGGCAGCTGGTGACGATGCTGGGGACGAGTCATTTTTGTGTTTCTCTTCCCGGAGATTTATATTGTACTTAGGGTAACGACAAGCAGCAGAATGCAAGCTGCTGTGTTGTTAATTATAGTGAGTAAACTGCTCGTGGGGAATGTGGTTTTCTGGAGCGTGTGCACAATACAATTTATAGGTTAAAATTTGTTAATTTAAAGTGAGATTCATTTATAGCTTTGTAATACAGATAAATAGATGAATTTCAGAACTACTAAAGCACATGCCACAGTGGGAAGAAGCTAGGTCTCCAGTGAAATCATATAAAGTGAGAACTGGTTCCCACTTCTCTTTGTACTGTCTTGGCAAATTAATCACCTTATCTGCAGCTTGTCCTCAAGTCAGACGTTTGAAGGAGCTCTAAAATGACCACTCCTGCTCTTGTAGCACAGAACATGCACTTCTGTGGAGATGCTTTGCCCATAGGTACCTGGGTTACAAATCTAGAAAGTGTTTCAGACAAGGAGTAGGCAATGGCCCTGCCAGAGCTCTGCCTACGAGCAAGCAGGAATTTGAGGTCCTCTAAATCTTCTGAGGCTAGGATCACCTCCCCCGATCTTCCTTCAGCGCCCCTGAACGCTCGGCCCTGCAGCGGGGCATCCCTGTGGGCTCAGAGCTGCCCTCCAGCACGAGGCTATGGGTTATGGGACGCAGCGTTTGAGGTCGCACTGGGCTCTGGCCGGCCATCGTCCTGTCAGCATGGTGGGCAAAAACCAGCCCCTGGATTGGGCTCGAAGGGCATTGTGTGTTATCTTAAGAAAAAAAGATTAGCTTCTAATTCCAGAGCAAGCAGACAGGGTGAAAAAGCTATGGGCTGTCAATTTATACCTCTCAGATACTATATGTGGAACTTTTTTGACCTTAATGGTCAAATAAAATTGTTAAATATCACAAGCCTCTCTGTCAACCTCAATACAAACAGAACAATTTACATGGTATATAGAGAGCAGTGCCCTTCGCTCAATGAAGATAAAGGTTAGGAGTCCAGCTATCAGGAAATTTCTATTTATTGTTCAGCACTGTACACAAGGGGGTGAGGAAGGACTTAATAGCCAGTCGTTGCCTGGAAATTAGTGTAAATACTACCTCACCTGAGGGAGCTGTGAAAATATGGGTACCAGCACAAGCTTCACATAGGCTCTGCGTAAGATATCACCAGCTTGATTTCCTGAAACCTCCCATCTGCAGGGACATCCTTCTCAGCTGCTCCTGGCCTCCTCCCCCTGCCTTTGGCCCCAAACCGCCTCAGGTACCCTCTGCTCTAGCCCATGGGTGCAGCAAAGGCAAAGTGTTACCTTTGCTATTATAATGGGGTGTCTTTTGCTGGATGAGTTAAACCTGTTTCTTTTTCTTCTGTAATAAAATCACCTGGTTCAAAAAATCCTGTTCATACTGAGACCGGTTGATTCTTTTTATGTTCCAGATTCTGTGTGGGAGACAAATTTTTCCTGAAGAACAACATGATCTTGTGTCAGATGGACTATGAGGAAGGGCAGCTGAATGGGAGCTTCGAGTCCCAGGTTCAATAACAAACCCTGCTTCGCTGGAGCACTGTGGATGGACGCTCGGCCGCACCAGCAGCAAGGCGTCTGTCAGCTTGCCTGCAATATTTTTTTAATTCTTGGTCCAGAGAGGACTATATACATTGTAGTACTTTTCCCCCCCAACACAAAGCAGTTACACTTTTAGATGTACAGTTGTGCCTGCTTAGCTGAGCACTGCATTGCCTGTATGTTTGTGAGTTTTTGGGGTCTGGGGGAGGGCTCTGTACAGTCTGTTTTCTGTATATAAACTGGAACATTTATTTTATGAAAAATGTAATGCAATTTTATTACTGGTGTGAATTAAAAATTATGAATGTTTGCTGGTCATCTTAGCTGTGGTTTGTTCATGCGGTGGGAACCTTTATTTCCTCTGCTTGATGGTGAGTACACTTCTGTAAATACATACACCTATCCCTGGGACTTGTGTGATAACAGCAGAGGCAGGAGTTCACACGTGTGATCTGTGGGAAGAGTCCCTGCCGCAGGGTTAAACCTTGCAGCGTGAGCTATGCGGAGACTCGTCTCCAAAATGCTGCTGTGCTACACGACAGGAGGGAGGGAGCCCCGTGGGGGTGGTGGTGAGGAGCAGTAGGTTCCACTTGTTGTAGCCCATGCAGACAACGATCAAGTGTTGAGTTAGGGCTGAGCCGCATGGACCTGGGCAGGGCACCTCCAGCAGGAGGGCCTTCACGGGCCTGCTCTGGCCTGAGGCTTCCCCGGCCTACTACAGCCAGAGGCTCCCCCGGGCCTAGCCGGCGGCCCCTAGGGATTGAGCAGAACAATGATTTCAAGGCTTTGACATGCAGTGAGGTTTTCCTGTGGGGCATTGCTTGCCCAGGTCTGTCCAAGGGCTGATGTCAGGGTTGAACACAGCCTGGCATGGCCGTGGCATCCCCTGCCCTGCAGCACTCCTCGCTTACTCCCTGCTGGAGGCTTTGACCTCTGGCATAACAAAAGCGGTTGGATTTGAAACATCTCCCGTAGAAAAGCTCTGACCTGCGTTCCTGCTGCGATGCTTTGTGCAGTGATTTTCAAGGTTATGCAGTTCATGTGCAGGGCCCTGGGCTGTACCAAACAAATTTCTTCGTACACCAAGTGTCACTTCGATGCAGTGCACCAGGAGCTGTAAAAGGTGGCTGAAATTCCATCCGTTTGTTGTCTTGCTTTTTCTTTGTGTTTTCCCCCTTCCCTCAAATAAGTGGACACCAACACCTTTTTGTCTGACGCGACTTGATTAGTTGTTGGTCCTGAGTCCATCTGTTCTCTGACAGGCCTGCAGTGCACCTCAGCGCTGCTCTGCCAGTTGCGTGGAAAGCTTTCATGTGCGTCTGTGTTCAAAGCTGCCAAACAGAAGCCCCAGAACCTTGGTATGCTTCAAAACATCACCTGGCTCCTATAGGTACCATGAACATGGATTGAGTGCTTTTTTCTTTGCAAGCAGACGTTTTGGCTTGGGAGCCCCCTAATAGCGTATTTTGCCCCATCCCCTTTTCAAAGGACCAGTGGCTTTTTAACTGCTGTTGCCTTTTTGTCTCACTCGGGGTTGAGGTTCTTTAGACTGTTAAGAGAGCGCAGAGCTGAGCAAGCCCTCTTCGTGCAGAGGTTACCATGGCTGGCCACGCCGGGGCTGTGGCAGGAGCAGCCGGGTGCCCAGGCCTCGAGCACCCCGCTGGGAGCAGGCTGCCGGCCCCTCACTGCCTGCGCGCCTGAGGCTGTCGCTGTAACGGCGCGCGGTGGCAGCACACTGCTCCGGTCCTGTGATGAGGATGGGAGCAGTAAGAAAGAAAATAAAGTGTCAACAGCAAAACTAGCTGCACAGCTTATTCAGATTTAGTTCAGAGTCCCAAGGAGCGTTTTTGGCACCAATTTAAAAACAAGAAGTCCTTTGGAGAATGGTACTTAAACCTTCCAGAATGCATTCTTTTCCTTCGCATGGGCAGTCTCCTTTCTTCAGAAGAAAGGGAGGAAGAAAGTGTAACTTTTTGGAGCTGCCTGGCTAATGCTGGCTAACGGCTCCTCAGCTGCCACATTTCCCTCACACAGCTGGAAGAGGCACAGTGACATTATCCCAAAGCCAG
This sequence comes from Anser brachyrhynchus, assembly GCF_964034855.1. NCBI lineage: Eukaryota > Metazoa > Chordata > Aves > Anseriformes > Anatidae > Anser > Anser brachyrhynchus. The sequence goes on from NC_137699.1 coordinate 3,535,164, forward strand.
GCACCTGCTGGAGAAGGGGGTCACATAAGCAGGAAATCCCAATTCCGAGCCACTGGATGAGTGCAAATGGTCGTGGTGTGTGCGCGCAGGGCGTTGGTGCATCCGCAAGTCCCCAGATGGGCCTGGGCTGGCTGGGATGTCATCCAGCTCCCCAAGGGGCTGCGAGTCTCGCTGGCATCAACACGGCAAGCACATAAGCAAAGTGAAGGCATTTTCTTTGAGAGTTTTTCCTCCATGGACTTTTTTTCCCACTGAAATATTTATTTTATTGACAGCATAGTGGCAAAGCTTTAAGATCAAAAGGGATCTACAGCTTGCTGGTCAAAACTGCTTCAGGCATAGGTTTCATGGTCATAATGTTAAGGATACCAATTTTTTTTTTCTTTGCCATAAAGCAAAAACGGGAGCAGGGAGTGGAGCAGGCACCTTCCCCCAGCCCCTCCTAGACCCTAAGTTTTGGTTAAATCCTGGGTGGGGTGACACAAAATGCAATGCAGAAATTGTGCAGCATCTGTATCACCCTTTCCTGTGTCTGTGCTGCAGACACTGTCCACCTGTGGCAGCGTGTGCCCTTGGGAGTGTTGGAAGTACAAGCTCTTTAAAATAAAAATCCCAGGAGGATGATGCAATCGTGATTTTTTTTTTTTTTTGTCTGAACACTGCAAATTTGCTTAATAGAAACAAGTGCTGGAATGCAGACCTGCTGTTGAATAATCACTTCCACTCTAAAGAACAGAGCGGGAAAACCTTTTGATGGTGTTAGAGTCATCACTTGGCATAAATATTCATTCAAGGAATCAGAGCAGAGTAAATGGCATTTTAGACTCTAATCATTTAGTATTAGCAGATAGCCTTTTTACTGCTAAAGATAACCACTGCTTAATCAGTTTAGTGACCACTGGCATACAGTGTGACATTAAAGCTTTTGCCTCAGTCCCCACGCTGCAGCTGCGGGTGACCCCTCTGCCCAAGTCTCCATCACTCCAAAGTTGTCCCGGGTGCTGCCAAGTGCACGCAGCTGGCTCTAACTTCTGAATTATCTGTCATTTGCCTCCTTATCTCAGATCAAAGTGGTATCTTACGTCCCTACTGCAAATGTTGGAATCTGGGATCTTTTCTCTGTCTCTCTTTTTCAGTTAGGCCTAATGGCTGATCACAGCACAGTCTGATTTTAAGACTAAAACAAGCCAGCATTTAAAGGCAATCAAAAATCTCAACCCTCTTCTCTATTCATCTTCAATGCTGGTGTAATTGCTGTACTGATTCTGGCTCTTCCTCTTAATTTTTTTGTGCATGCATCTGTATTTCAGAGGGATGTCATACTTCCCTGAACAGCATTAGCGTTATTGAACGCTCGGCTATCAACAATTCAGCTCCCCTGATTTCATATCTTGCCAAACAAGTTAATCTAATATTAACAGCGGTTTGTTACCACGTTGTTAGCTTAATTTACCTCACAAGAAACACCGTATTTGCATTTCAGCCCTCTTTTATGGCCTTACAACCCGTGTTTCCCAACGTCAAGCAGAGCTTGCTCGTGCCGCACTCTGCATGGCTTTGCTGCGGCAGCACGGGGTGAGGGCTGAGGGGCACGGCCCTAATAGCCAGGGGGACGGGCCTGTGCTGCACGAGGGAGCGTTTCAAAGCCCATACAGCGGGTCCTGGAAATGCAACAGTCAGAGCAGCACAAACACAGTTGCAGCTCTTCCAGTAACGTAGCTGAGCTGTAGACAGCGGTTTTCCCCAGTGGCCGACCCGTACAGTAAATGGCTTTAGTATGGAGAGCAGCAGACGCAGGGCCGGCAGTGGGCCTCTCTGACACCAGCAGCTTCACCGGGCCCCCCGCAGGCACAGGGACAGCCGCAGGGTGCTGCTGCCTGTCCCACATTTCACCTGCCTCCCATTTTACCCACCAGCCCTCCCGCCGTCCCCTGGGGATCAGGAGGCCGAGCCCTCCTTGCAGCTGCAGCCCGCTGTGGTGCCTGGCGGTGGGATCCTCCCCAGGGCCCCCTCGTGTCTGCGTGGTGTGTGGGGAGGGCTGCTCAGGGCTGTCTTCTGGAAGGTCTTGGCACCCCTGCAGGAACCGCAGAAGATGGCAGTGTTATTTCACGAAAACCTCGCTGTTTAAAGATGGCGCGGCTGGGCAGCTGCCTCGTGTCTGACTTCAGCACAGAAGCAGGCAAAGCGCTTGGTCCCTTGGGTCCTGCCCAGGCTGTCTCTCCTGACCTTTTCACCCCATAAAATGTTTTTCTGTGTACTTTCCGTGAGTGTCTATCCCCAGCCTTCATCAGCAGTATAGTTATTAGGGTGTGAATGGGAAAAAGCTCAGAAACGGGATTCCACCCTCCCGGGCCAGCCCGCGGGGCTGCCCGCACCGTATGATCAATGTCCCGGTGATGCTCAATGCTCAGGTCCTTGTGTGTTCCTGTCAGTGCCAAAATTTAACTGAAGGCAAAAGCCATGGCGGGATGCTTCTGCTTGTGCTGTGGTTTTTCTGGAAAGAGCACACCTTTGCCATAACTTTCTTCTTCTTACTCTTATTTCTTAATGTAGTTTTGTCCTATGGGGGGAAGAGCTCACAGGAGTACAGGCAGGCACACAAAGGGCCAGGACACAGCATCCTTCAAAGCAGGGTGCCCTGCCTGCAGGCCCTAGAGGAGGCTCTGGAGAACCCCAGCCTTTTCCCAGAAGAAATGCCAAAATGCCTGCTGGGCTGCGGCAGCTCCAGTCGGCCCACGGGCTGCTGCGTAACCTCACCCCACCGGGGAACAGCAGCTTCATAAATAATTCCTTGGTGTAATGGCTGTGTTGTAAAACATGAATATTTAGTGCATGCGTAATACTTGTTTATTCATACTTAAATGTCAGCTGGTGAAAACATATTTAGAAGCCGTCGTTCCCTGCGACAAGCAAGCCGCCGGAGGAGACGGGCTGCAGCGACAGCCCCGGGAAGGGGACCCGGTGCCACGGAGGCTCCCGCCCGCGCTCGCCAGTGCCAGTTGGCGCAGTGGGACCATGGCCGTGGGATGGGGGCTGCGGCGACGCCGAGCACGGATGAGGGATCCCATGCGGGCTGTGGCTCACCAGCACTTGGGAAAGGGGGGGGGGGAAGTAAAATAAAAGGAGAGAGGGAATGAGAAATAAACTAGTGGTGAAGTAAAGCAATGCAAAGTTATGAAGGACAATCTTTTTTTTTTTGTTGTCAATACACACAAAGAGGCAAAAATTGGAAGCTTTTGAGGAAAAGAAATGCGTCTGAACTTCTGAGTAAATGAGAAAGTATTGAAAAGCCCTGTATTTCTGAGCTCCTCTGAGGTAACTTCTGTGCTCCGAGAGAATATTTCAGAAGACATTCTATTCTTTAGAAGATGCCAAAAATGCAAGACTTGGCACTTTAACAAAACAGAAAAAGGAAAACACATAATCTTCTTAACTAGTAAGTCTTTGAGCCCAGGATCACATTGTTGCCATATAATAAAAAGGAATGTTATGCAGTAATTTGGGCAGTTAAGGATTCTGTGCATACTCAAAATCATGACATTTCAAGGACAATAAAGTTGGCTGGCTCTTGGCCATTGGCCATACGAAGAGAAAACACAAAACTGGATTGTCAGCTGGTTATTCATACCGCATTACAAAACAAGCCTCCCAACAGGCAAACACTCTTTATTGCTTGTGTTTTTGCTCCAGAAATATATTTTTTAATTAAAAAAAAGAAAGAGGAAAAGTTCTTACAGCATTCATCTTACAAATGTTAACCCCTTAACAGACAATTCCAACATACTTTGCCGCTGGCTTCTTCACTTTATAAATGTTCAACAGACGTTGAGAAAAAAATCAGAAGGAAAAAAATTATTTATCACACGGCACAAGCTGGCTGTTTCTTTTTGAGAAAAAAAGAAGTCAAGGCATGCAAGGCAACTTTTACACAATTAATCTTGGGGAAAGCTTTGCTTGTGGGGGTGTCTGACTTGAAATAACATCTAGAGAGGTGTTTCCCAGGAACATCACTCCCCACAGCCCCTCTGGGACCACTCCAGTCTTGCAGTGCCCTGCGCAGGGGACGTGGGCTTTGTTTTGCCTTGCAGTGCACGCTTCCATGACGCCATGCCCTGCTCTGCCACACAGGCCCACTGTGCCTGTGCTGCTGGGGGCACTGAGTGCTGCAGCGCTTGCTCACGCACAAGTGTTTCCTTTTCTTTGCTGGATGCTCTCTGCCGGCAGCGCCGCTGCTTGCGATGCCACCCTTGCTTTCCAGAGGCCCTGTTTTTAGCCAAGCCAGCAGCCAGGCAAGCAGGGCTCTGGGCCATCCCCTGCTTAACCCCACACTTTGCTCCTTCCATGGCTCTTTACTTTTACTATTTAATTTTTCCCCAAAGAACTTTACTCTGTCTTTTAAATAAAGAAAGACCTTTCTATTAAGTCCTCTTCTTGCAGAGTCGTTGTCCATTTTGGAAATGGCTGAAACCACCATGACTACTGAACTGCTGGATGAAATTATGAGGTATGACATCCTGAAAACCCTTTAGGACTAATGAGTGGGACGAGGGGGAAAAGTCCTTCCACTGCTCCGCGAGGGGGGCTCTGGCTGCTGCCGGGTGCTGTGCAACTTGGTGGCGAGGGGGAGCTGCGGAGCTCTGTGCCAGCCCCCACGCGGCAAGCCCCAAAGATGAACTTCCCCTGGTGCGGCTACCTGCCTGCTCTCGGTGGCTCCTGACGAGCTGGAAATGAGGGCGGTCAGCGGCACGGCTGGCCCTGCGAGCCTTACAATGTATCTAGCTGCTTACTGGTAGAGGGGCGGGCAGGGATGAGGTATGGGGGACGCAGGGCATCTTCCCTGCCTTACCAGTCCCTTGCACTTCCCCCTCACCTCCCAAACACTTGACCATCTTTATCTGGTGTGATTTGCTCAAACTCTGCTCTGGTTTGTGTCTCTAACCCCTACTGGTCTCCCCCTCTGGGTCTGCCTGTACTTGTTCCCCATATTTACCCTGTCCCGACTGCCAGCTCTCCCAGGCAAAGCATAATTACCCCCTTCTGCAGATAATTAAACTTGCTGAGCTGCGCGGCAGCCAGCGGGACGACCCTCGCTGCTATAAACTTGCTGGATATGAACTGCTCGGATTTGCATGCGGAGGCTGTAATTTGCTGTGAATCACTTCGCCATGCTTTTGCCTGAGAGAAGCTGTTTAAAAATAAATTGTATTGTATTAGAGTAATGGAGGACAATAAATTTCGTTGGCCTTTTAGCTTAAAATTCATCACTGTCAGGACTGGGGGGGAGCCAGAGGACATCAAGCCCCTGGAAGCGAGTGGCCAGGAACCCAGCGCTCATGGGGCAGCTCGAGCACCCAGCCCTTTCTAAGAATATAAAATAAACAAATCAGTTCACCAAATATCCCTTCCCCAAAACCTACTCTAAGTTGCTCTGTGCAAAGGGGTTATTGCCAGATCAAAAGCCTTTGAGCTATCGAAGCCTCTCAGCGTTGATGGTGTTTCCTGTTCCCTGCACGATGGCAACAAAAGACCCTTTTCTGGCTGTAATTCCCCCGAGACTGGGACATGGTGGCTCTGCTCTGGTTTTGACAAGCAGTGTGGGACAGGGGTCCCAGGATCAAGACTGAAACTTCAGCAGGTTTTTGTTATGCGGGTTTGGGGAGGCAGCATGCAGGGTGTGAGACACCTCTGCATGGCTTGCCGTGTCCTGACAGTGCTCCTGGGCAGGTGCCACCTCACAGCCCCCCACAGCGTGTGCGTGTGTGTGTGTGTAGGGGTATGACAGGAAAGGCTCGAGGTCTGTATGTCAGCATTGGGTACAAGCTTTGAGACAGCACTTCTGACTGCAAGGCCCTGGAAAGGCAAAGCCCTTATTGCTGGCAGTGTGGTTGAGCTGCATGCCTGCAAGCCACCTTCCGCAAGCCCCAGAGCATTGAAATTAGAGGAAGATAAATGCTCTGGTTAGATAACAGCCATAAGAAAGTCGCAAGTATAGCTATGCCCTGGCGTGAACCGTTGCTGTCTCCCCTTGCACGCTGCTCTGAGTGCAGTCAGCAGGAGTCGACGCTGCCCATTGATGCGAACCCTGGCCCAAAACAGGGACCAGACCTGGACAGGCGCTTCTTCAGCAGGGAGCTGTGATGAGCAACATACACCTGCAGAGACGGTGATGCCCCCGCCGCAGCTGCAGGGCATTTGGGAGCTGAGGGGTTGTTTCCTCTGTTGCCTGCTCTGCAGCCACCCTCCCCATCACCTCGTCTCTCCCTTGGATTCTGCACAGCTTTTTTGCTGCTGCCATCCAGCTCCCATAAGCAGCATCTAGATGCATGTGTGCAGAGAAAGAAATACCTCGAGTTTTGTGCAGCGGATAAATCTGTGCCCTTGGCAGCAGGGACAGACATAGGTATTGCTGCCATGGTAAATCACACTGCTCAGCAGTTCCACAGATTAACTTTTAGTCATCCCAGGTCTTTTGAAGGGCCCTTCTTTTCTTTACCTAATTAACTATACATGTTAATAAGAAATTTTCTTAAAAAACTGAGAAATTTTTCTTCTGTGCCTCCAGTGACATAAATAGCCCTTTTCATGTATAGCTTCAGTGTCCTGGGACTGACTCATGGATATATATTGCTGCTTAGAAAGATTATAATTTACAGGTGATTGTTTGGAGGGCTTCAAATTACCACCACTCATATATATGGATATATAAATAAAAAATGAAGCTTCTCAGGAGATTCTGCATAAACAATTTTCTCGGGAAGAAAAAGGATTCTCAATAAAAAAACTAGTATTTCTTATATCTATGCCACTACATAAAGTATGGGTAGATTATTTCAGTCCTTCATTTCTATTTCAGCATTTCTGGGCCATTTCCTCTAACATTTTATCTTTTTTCTTCCATCGTATAAATCCTCATATATTCCACTCCCAGAGGAGGCGAGCAAGTTTGCAGTCTCCTGGCAGAGGGAGTGCTGGCGCCTGAGCCCTGCCTCCTGCGGCCGATGCGTGAGTACCGGAGAACCGGGAGAGGACAGGATTAGCGCCAGCGGCCTGGATGAAATACCATTTCAGCCCCCGAGTCTCTCCCAGCCGCACACACAGGAGCCCTTGTGGGAGCCGCCTGTGTTTGCCTTGCTGCTGGGGAAGCCCGGCTGGCAGCAAGGCATGGGCACCTCTGCTGCTGGGAGGAGCTGGTGGCATCCGCTCCCCATAACCAGGCTTTCTACCTGTTTTTCAAAGCTGGATGCTCAACAGTCACTATTTCACTTTGGAAGATGGTTATAAAAAGTTTTTGGCAGCTTTTTTACCTACTGAAACCTTTTCTTTATTATTTTTTGTTGTCTAAAACTCCTGGCCCACCACAGAGGCATGGCTTATCCACACCAAGACCATGGGCTTGAGCAGTGTGGTATGTCCCCGGTGTTGTGTATGTCTCCGTGGTGGTTTTTCCAGCCTCCAGCAGCCTGTGCTTTGGGGACAGCTATGAAGGGCAGTCGTAGCATAGCCCTTGAGGGACCATTTCTTCCCCAACTCTGTCCCATCACTTTTTTGAACTCCCTTGAACTTTCAGGAATCTTCCATGCTTTTATGATATTTTTTTTTCAAAGTTATAAATACACCAATGTAATCTTAGAGTGCTTCACGTGACCTGAAAATTGATCATTTAGTGGTATTTAACACTTCTTCTTGCCCATCAGAAAACAGTATTTTTTCTAGTCCTTTTATTAAAGCTAGTAGTGAAATCTGTCTTGAGCTACTAGCCTGCATTTTCGATATAATTAAGGGGTTTAAGAATGAGCATAACTTGTGTGGAGGAAAAGGGATATCTACATAAGAAGAACACGCTTTTAATTGAGATTAGTTGATGCATATTCCATTAACAAAATGCTGCCCGCTACCCACGTTCCCCTTGCAGCATCACAGGATTTATGCAGAGCCTCTTGTGCTGCGAAGGGCAATTGCTGGGCTGCTGCTCGCCAGGTAGCAGCAGGAGAGCGGGATGAGCTGCTGTATATCACTGATCTCCTGCTCTCCAAATGATGATTCAGATCCACACAGAGATCTATAAAAGTCAGTGGTTTATTACTGTCTTGTATTTCTGTATTAACCACCTCATTATCATCCCAAATGGAGTATAAATCCGACGGTATCCAGTTGTTCAAACCTGCATGCTAGCGCTTAGCCCCCTTACCGCGTAAATCTTCTGCTACGCAACGCCAGGGACCATATGATTTCTGAGTTTGTGAGCAGGAGACATCTGCAAAGGACAAGTTTAATCAGAATGGTTTGTCTTTGGGTTTGGGGGCTTTCCATGTGCAAGGTGTGGGCTTGCTGGTTGGTTTTGTCATGAAGACAGATGAGGGGACCCATCAGCCGGGGTGCTGTCAGCATGCTGTCATTGGTACAGTGGCAGCTTCCAAATGGTTGCAAACCCCCAGAGCTGTGCTCAATGGCCTCACAGCACACTTCCTGCTTCAGGCACATGGTGTCCTTCTGCTGTGATGAAGAAAGCCTAAATTAAATTAATAGGCTGGGCTAGGTTGTATTAGGTAACATCACAAGCGATGGCAAATGGCCACGGCTAAAACAGGGACCTCTGCAGGGTGCCCTGGGGAATGCACAGGGGCATTTGCTGCTTGGGGTGACCCTGAAGACGTGCAGTCAGGGCAGGCAACAACGAGGTGGCCAAGCAGGGCATTGACTTGTTCACCATGATGTCCACACCCCTCCGTGTGCTCAGGTGACCAAGTACAAAATGGAGCCTTCCTGGGCAGCTAGCCTTGAGCTGGCCACCAGGTGACACAGTGTTCCCTGACTCTTTTAGGGTTAAGAAAGAAGGGTAAAAAAATGATCAAAACCCTATTTTGCGTTGAAAAGAGCTTTTATACCATGTCCATATTTCACTGTTTGTCAGAGTCAAATTATTGCCAAAGGAGGCTTATGATCATCTGAGTTTTGCCGTGTTCATGAGGTCTCATCCCTAGGCACATGTGCCACTAGCAGGAGCTGGTTTCTCTAATTCCAGCCTAACAAACATGGTTTTAAGCAGCGTTATTCTTAACAATGAGTTACCATTTACCTAAACTAAGAAATTAAGTCAAAAAAAAAAAAAAAAAGCAACCTTTGGACCAAGATCTCCCAGACACAGAGGCTCTGCTAGCCTCAGTACAGTGACATGACATAGAGGTGCATCAGCCAGGGTGCTAGCCCCACAAATCAGATGTCTTGCATTTATGACTTGGCTATAGACTTCGTAAGGACAGTCCAGTTTACATTATGATGAATTTGGGTGGTTCAGATGGAGTTAATGCAGACTGGCATCACTGTTTTGTATTTTGTTTGTGTCTGGGCTCAACAGCAATTCCCTGCATTTTACTAAATGAATCCTTTTTTCTATCCTGTTTTCATTATGAAAGAATGAGCTCATTACTTAATGTCTCCAAAGTACTTCAACAGAGCCATTCTAACTCTGATGCAAATCTTAAAATTGCTTTTAAAAAACCCCTCTCTTCTCCGTGAAATGTGAAGCTTTTCCCTTTGCATTAGTGCTAACTGCTGAGAAACTTGTGTATGAGCAAGAACATGGTTGTTGTCCCTCTTCCCACCTGTCTGCCCAATGTCTGCACCGCTACAGTGCTATGCGGAAGAAGTTCCTCCAGAGTTACAGGTGGAGAATAACAGCTGAGAAGAGTGTGGAGATTTTAAGAGCAACACGGATGTTTGAATGTTGATGCCGACTTTTGAAAATACGAGACTGAAATTGCTGGCATTAAAATTACAATAATCTATATGATTCTCTACATAAATATTGGGCCAAGCCACGTTGCTTTTGTCAAAAAGCTTGTCTTTTTTATTTGTCTAGTTCTAGTGGGAAGAGACCAAATGAATGCTGGGGAGAGCAAACTTACAATATCTAGGCATGTAAGACAACTTTTACACTATTAATGATAGGGGACGCTTTGCCTTTGGGGGCGTCTGAATTGATATAATGTCTGGGGAGCCAGCACATGGTGTAACCACATAACTTTAGCCTCCTGAAGCCAATTCAGCATAAGGCGAGGCTGAGAATAAAGGGATGTAATCAGAAATGAAGAAATTTCACCATGTTCACTGATCTTTTGGTCATATGTTTGCTGGAGGGTCCCTGCCAGCATACTCGGCTTTGTTACGGTCACTGAAGGCTCTTCTAGATGAAGATGGCTTACCCCAACTTTGAAGCTGTAGCAAACAAAAGGCACTTAACAAATGCGTCTGCAACAAGAAAACCTCTGTACTCCTCTCCTTGTCATTCATTTTCAAATTGATAAGTTAAATACTGTACTCCAGCATAAACATTTCTCAGGGACAAAGTATAAACATTTCTAGTGGAGTGCACTTAATACAATTTTGTTTGCCAAGTGGCGCTGTCTCCTCCCCAGCCATGACTATGAGAGGGCTTTACTTAAATGGAGATATAAATTAATTGCACTCAGCACAACCTCTCATCCCAGCACTCTTCCGCATCCATACCATCGGACTATTGGAAGGAAAGGGCAGGTCGGAACTGCGGTAGCATTCTTGCTGAAATGCTGGCAGGACACCACTGCAGCCACTCTGGCTGCTCAGTCCCGAATCTCTCTTAGATAAATATATTTTTTTTTTCATTGGAAGAGATGTGACTGGATTTGCTTTAATTAGATGGATGCAGACGCAACCATATTAAGAGATCTTTATGTTTGGCTTTGCACTTTTCACAGCTTGCCATTTGCAATTGTAAAGGTGCCTGGTATCAGAGGTAGGTTTGAACTGATCTTTTCAGTATTGGGTTGCAACAATGGGGGGCAGTGGCATGTCCTACAAATATCCCTTGGGATACACTGAGGGCATCCCTGGCCACCAAACTGCCCTCCAACCCTTCTCCTGCGGGGATGCGTCTTACTACATGACCTTCTCCCTTTTTGTCATCCTGGAAAGATGTGAGCTGTTGCCAAGATGACTATTACTGCATGGAGCTTTGTAGGCCAACATTTTTATTCTGTTAAATGTTTCTGAGACCTGACCATGGTGTAGCCTCCTCGTTCCCAAGGGAAGGGCTAACACAGTGTTTTGCCACTTGGCAACTTGGTGTGGAAGCTACCAAGTCTTGAAGAGCTGGATTAGATTAATATACATTGAATATTCTCATTCAAGAGAAGAAAGCCTAATTTTAGGCTCTGATTATAAGTCCATCTTCATAACAGCACAGCTAATTTCCTTTCAAAATTGGCAAAATTTGTGTTGACAACATCTTAAACTGGTCCCAGCTACTAACAAGTCTGAGCTTCCTAATATCTGTCCATCTCTCTGTCTTTTCTCTAGCTGAATTCCATAGTTTATGTGGAAATTGTGCAAAATCTGGTGAAACCTGGCTTACCTCAGATTCATTCTCAATTACATATTTTGCTTATCGCTGAAATATTTTGGAAGAAAATGAAGAGAAGTGACCTCCTTTCTGTGAATGGAAATCAATTCTGCCTGTAGACTATAATTGATGTGTTTCTCAAAGAACTTTTTACTATCAAGCCCACAGTCAGGTGCAGCATGCCACAATGAAGCCTTTCTTCCTAGGCTGCTGCCAAAGGAAGGAGAGCAGTTCTAAAGTCATTGACAGTACTGGGGTGGGTTTGTTGTTTACTGCGAGATCCTGAAATTCCTACGTGGATGATGTTGATAAAAAGGCTTCCTCCACAGCAATTTGATCTGCTCGTCATGACAGCCACAGGGAGGGAGGCTCAGGGTGGCTTGGTGGGATGGGGACTAGGCCGAGCACTGGAGGCTGCGGCCAGGCCCGGCCTACTCACGGCCCTGCCCGGCGCCAGCTTCACTCTTCCCTGCGAGGCAATGCAATTTGTCAGGTCTGCAGGAGCAAACTTCTCCTCATAAAACATGCAGTAGTGATTTAGTGGTGCGAGAGAAGAGAGATACAGCCAGGGTCTGGCTGTGCATCAGAAAATGGCAGCTACTTCGCATCTGACTATTGTGTTCTTTTAGGTATTTTCTTTTTTGTTTCCTTCCTTTTTTTTTTTTTTAACCTTTAAGATTAAAAACCTGAAGAAGGCTCACAAAGTTTATGGCAGAGGTATACAAGAAGCAAATTAAAATTCCATAAATATATTTGCTGGCTAAAATTTATATATCCTGTATTCCTTGGGTATCTAATTAGAACCAGAAGAAAATAGCCCTGCAAAGGATACACATTTTGTTCAAATAATTTTTAAAAATTGAGCTAAATAATGGCCATTTTATACTGCACACAATATAATTGTTCTTCTTGTATTGGGGAGCAGTTATAAATTATCTAGTATCCCATTCAGTCCTGTTGCCATGCCGAGTACCAAACAATTGTGAATGTAGTTACTGGGCACGTAAATTCACGGCTTTCTGACAGCTATACCGTTATTGCTGCTCCTAACTAACCTTCTGCATAAAAAATGCAATCCCTAGGAAAGAGCGAGCATTTATCCAAGTGCTGACATTGAAACATTCTGAATAACTCTTTGAATCATTTGTACTATTATGGGTAGAAAATGTAATTATTGTAATCAGCCTTGAGTCTGAGGCCACGTTGCTTAAAAAAAAAAAAAAAGAAAAAAAGAAAAGAAAAAAAAGAAAGAAAGAGAGAGGGGGAAACCAGATCTGAACAACGAAAATGAACCTTGATAATGGAGCAGCCTTGAATTCCACTTCATTTATCACACTAATGGATGTCAAGATGACCTCAATCAAACATTTTGTTTTCCAGTTTTAAGCAATAGAAAATGCTTTCTTTTTTTTTTTTCTAAAAAAAAAAAAAAGTAAGTTATTTAAATTGTTCCTAGTAATTACATTAGAGTAGAAGGTTAAAGTCAATATGAAATAATATCCACCAACCTTTTGATGAGTCTAGTACAGGCTCTTTACTGACACAGTTCACATATCTCTATAATCCTAGTGCAAGCTTTATGCTTCTCCTTGCCTATTCCTTATATTTTTATATGTAAGGAGAAATCACATCTCTCGGTGATTTGCTTATTTTCGTTTGGAGCCCAAGTAATATTTCATCTAACATTTTAAAGTAAAAGATCAGGTGGTTTAAATATTGTCTTCCTGACTAGCATGTTTCAGAACAGGATATAGCTGTGAAAAAGGTGCAAAAACAAATAAAAAGAAGCTCATGCTAGCAGCACTTCATTAAAATGTCTTGATTCACCCAGGCCAATCTTGAGAACATTGCATAGGACTCTTAAGGTATTTCACTGAGATCTTGTGTAGGTACCCACGTACAACAGTCTCATCTGAGGTAGGTCCCAGGTAACACATTGTGAGTAAGGAACCTAGATCCAGATTTGAATATTTTGGTTCAGGTTTCTCTCTGTGACAGACAAAAACATCCATATACAAACACTTTTGCTCTCTGTAATTGGTAAAAATAGTTGTAGCCAGGGCTCAGACCTGAATCTGGTGGCTTTTCTTCTTCAAGTTAGCTCTGGACATTGAGTGAAGCAATGCATATCTACCCCTCATAAATGCGGGATATGAGAAAATGCTATTTCTTTGTCATTGTGCAGTATTTTCCAGAGTCTGGACCAGTATCACCTGTAACACTTGAAAGAGACTCTTGACAGATGTATTTTGACTTGTTTAATTTCATAGTACAGCATTTCTGTGACTCCACATTGGCTTAAGTCATTGAGGAACTTTTTCACAGGTTTCCAAACACAACTGTGAGCTATAGAAATAGGAATTGTTTAGAAGCTACTGATGAGTTATTTCATTGCACATCTGCAGATTGGTTATAAAGAAAAAGAAAAATAACCAAAAAATCATCAGTCTGAGGGGGAAACCAAGGAGGAACTCTGTGAGCATCCATGGGCCTTAATTTAGATTGAACACACCTATAGCTGTGGTAGGTACAAGCTTGTCCTTCTTGCAGTCAGTCTCCTCGGTCTGTGGAGGAACAGGCGAGTGCAGCTTCACTTCCGTAGATGCCAAAGATTTTTTTTGAGGGTCTCTTCGGGAGGAATTATTTATTATAGACTCTTTATTATTTTTAACTGTACTTCTAATACATAGCTGTTTGTGTATGTTTATGTGATGGTCAGAGAAAGAAGGTAAATGCCCAAACAGAGTCACTGTTGGAAGCTACCCTTCTCAGTTTTGAGCCATAGTTGCTACAATAGATTATGCAAATCCCGGGTTTTCACACAAAAACCAGCCTTCAGCCCAGGTGTATGGATTTAAGAGATGTGTGTTCTCTTGCACTATACAAATTGCATTTTTTTTGTCCTTTAATGCATAATTATTCCTCTTTTCTACTTTCGATAGGATAATGGTGTTCTCCGTTGAAATATTCCACTACACATTATAAGGATATCCCAAGTGTTACTTTTCGAGCATTAAAGAGTGCTTATGTCATTTTCTTTGGACAGTAGTAGAAAAAATAAAACAGTTTATTTAAGAGACAGCTTGGTTCTTTAGGTAAATATATGCTGCAGTAATGGATATGTAAGAAATCTGCAATGGACACCAACATAACAGCATCATGCGACTGACTGCTGTGGGTCATTGTTCACTACAGTGTGAAGCTCTTCAGAAAGTCTGCACAAAACAAACTTATTTGAAATTGTCAGAAATCATCCATACAGTAAAATAGCATCTTGTCTCTCTTTACCAGTAATTCAGCATTTCGAAAAATGCTTTGCTTTCTCAGGATTCACCTGTGGAGACAAAAATGTGCTGAGGGAAAAAATTTGGTTCACGCAAGCGACTCTGCTGCAAGGAGGATGGAGACTGGCAGAAAGCCCCTTGCCCTCCCCAGCTGGGCAGAAAGCAGTTTCATGGTGGAAAAGCCCCAGAACAAACAGGTAAGAAGAGAGGAAAGATGCACAATATTTAAAAAGGTGTATAAAGAGAGGCGGGGAACAGACTTCAGTCTCTTTGCTGGGAATAATAGTGCACTTGTAGTCACCTCAGGCTAAAAGATAGACCAGTGAATCATAACAGGAATTAAAAAAAAGTGTGGACATTTTTAAGTTAAGCTTTTAAGAATAAATCTCTAGACTGTGACTTAAATCAGCTGCCTCTTTCCCACTCCCTCCCACCCCAAGCACTAACTAAAGCGATTGGAAACATTTGGGTCTGGAAAAAAAAGGGGAAAGCTATAAGTGCTTTTTCTTTCTTTTTTTTGCCAAATCATGCAGAAGATGCTGGCAGCTGCAAAGATTCAATTATACACAATGCAAAAAATAATTTAAAAAAATAATGGCACTTGAAAAAAAATTGCCTCTCCAGAAATTGCGTGGAACAATAAATCTGTTAATTAGCTAATTAATATTCAATTGGGGTCAGTGGGCTTAATAGAACCCTTTTCTGAGACCCAAGAAATTTTCAAATCACAATGTTAAGTCTGCCCACTTTCATTATCATCTAAGTGCAGGCAGCCCTTATCTCGCCGCCAGGCGCCCAGGAACAATGCGGCACCATTATCACCCCGGCGCAGTGGGTGCGGATACTACATGTGGATGTTGCAGGCTGTGAAGTAAAAATGCTTGAGCATTTAGGGTAATTGATATATGGTTTCTGCTGTATTGTTTAGGGCTGTTTGTTTGCTCTACTGGTATTTAAGGCAGCCGAGCATCAGAAGATCGATTTTCATTGGTTGCCATTTTTTTATTTTTTATTTTTTTTACAAAGTCGCTGACAAGTTGTCAGTGTGGAACCCTGACCAATAGGCTCCGCCAAGTCATCCTGATGGTGCAAGGTTTGCTTTGCAAAGCCACTGGCGGAGGTGGCGGGACCACACGCTCCTCATGCCTTCATCTGGACTCACCACAGAAATGCTCGCCTGTTAGCCAGATATTTAAACCAACACCACTAAAAGGGACAAAATGCAAGACCTATGTCAGTAACGGCAGTAGCTCTTTTATTTATTTTCCAAGGATTGCAGTTTTCTTTCTGTAAGACCTGCTACCCATTTTGTCCTTTAATATCAAAGTATGGAACTGGGGGCTGTTGTGTTTGGGCCCTCCCATTCCCCCCACGTAAACAAAAATCTGTAGATTGCCACTCTTGGAGTCCACTTGACTTAAAACAGCTGCCCATGGTATTCCACATTTTATAAAATAGTTTGTGATCAAAATTACATGTTTTGTTTAGCTACTAGTACATCCTCCAAGTTAACTAAGAAAGGCCATCCAGGTCCAAGCCGTTTGACACAGACTCCTTAAATCATTGTCATGGGCCCCTGACACGTACTATACTCTTCTGATGATTAGATTGTAAGTGAAAAATACAGTTGGCGTTAACACTACAGCACATGGATGTGACCTACATGCCCGTCTGCTTCTTCATGGTGCTTCATCTCCACGCAGGGCTATAAACAACACCCAGAAGTGGAAAAGTTGCCTGAATACTTAGCAGTTGCCTAATTCAGCTGGTAAAAGTTCTTCCAAGGAGTTCTCCATGGAAGAGCAATTATTTCCTCTCTCTACATGGCTCCCTAAGCTGGTCTGCAAGAGAATCTTGGCCAGCTGAAGAGCTGGGAAAGAGCTTTTCACTGAAAATGAAGCAGCAGTTAAGTGACTTACAGGTGTTGGCTTTTTGTCACTCCTCTGTCTAGCGCACCCCAAGGACATCTTCCAGAATTGCTATAAGCATATGGGTGTCCCTCGGACAGGGACATTTTTGAGGGCGACTAAAGGATGTTTTGTGGGGGTGCCTCTCTGAGCCATTCTAAAGCTGGGAACCGGATGCTTATATTTTTATTTTATTCTTTGCTGTGTTCCTTAGCTATTTTTTTCATCCCAACGTCATAGACCTCATTTACTTTATTTTAGTGGCATGGGCAGGGGATGGAAAATCCATTTTTTTTCTCCTTCAACTTTCTTGCAAGTCACTGGACTTGTGCATTTATTTTCTGCGTAGCCTATGTGCAATTCTTCTGATTAGATCCCAGCTGCCACCTCTCCACTGTACGCGTACCCTGAACCTTGAAGCAAAATAAAAGCTGCAATTTCATAATTCCATAAATGAAAAGATGCTTCAAGTATTGGGAAACACTGAAAGAAATTCTGCAGTTTGAAGATACTTCAACTTAACTACTAATTGCAGAGGACCAGTGGGCGTAATTTTGGCACTATATTAGCTTTGCCACTCCATGAATAATTTGCATACAAAATGCTTTATTTTGGCAATCTATTAAAGAGCTATACAGTATTTGTGGCTTATCGCATTCACGCAGGAAGCAGGATCCTTGGCCATCTCGTTAAATTCTGTTGATGCATAACAATTTAAAGCGTGGCACAAGCTGGTATGACATTTAAAGATGCCTTCACTTAATTATATTACACAAATATTGGGTTGTTTATCCTTGGGAATAAAGTCTTTTTGAAGTCAAAGTTGGCATGTGTATAAAGGAGTAAATTTTAACTGATCCCTCAAGTGGGCCTCCTAGCTGCAAATTGGGGTTCTTGCATTTTTAAAATTATTTGTGATAAGAAGCATTACACTTTGAATACAGCCACTGGAGTTTGTTTGGTACTCCCCCCACCCCCTTCCTTTCCTATAATGGAAAATACGCTGTTTAGTAATAAGTCATCACACAAAACTAGAGGGGTAAGTGTAGGTTGTGGAGAGAAATGGGACAAAAAATGCCATTTGTAGCGGAGCTTGTGGCTGCAAAAATTCCTCACTGTTATCTTCATGAAGAGGAAGAAGTCATATAACAGTATCTAGGGAATATCTGCATAGACCAGGGGAAATAAAGGTAAAAGAAAAATTGATGGGTTTTGTGGTTTACCTTTTTTTTTTTTGGTTGTTTGTTTTTATTCACCAGAAGGACAATCAGCATGAAGCAAAAACTGGAGTTTGAGTTTCACTGTAAAAAATAAATAGAAAGGCTGCAAATCTAAAATTTATATTGTTCACTTCTAGTGGGGAGATTCAATTTTCTTCAGTGGTCAAAATAATTTTATACAGTTTATACATTTTATACAGTTATAATAATTTTATACAGTTTATACATTTTTCACATGCAGAGGCTGAAAGGGAAAAGACCAGGAATGGGCTGGCCAGAGGGCTTCCATCCCATTGAAAGTCACATTCATGGAGATGGTAGATGAGGAAAATGAAACCATCTGTTTCCTAGTATTGTGAAGAAAGTCTGATCATTTTGCTCTGTAGATGATGTTAGAGAGAATAGATCAAATTTTGGCTCATTGGACAGTTAAAGGGAAGATCAGTGTATAATAAAAATACCGGATTGGAGCATGAGCTTCTCCTGCTTCCTGCCCCAATTAGATCAGAAACAACAACAAAAAAATACAACCACAAAAACCAACAGATAACAATCCTATATAGCCTTACTTTGAAATAAATAGGATGACCTCCAGGTATGGACTTAATAGTCCTTGTACATCAGTGGAGCTGTGTTAAGTGGCCTTGTGTCCTTTTCTGGGCTTATTTTCGAAGCACAACGGTGCGCAGGCCTAGGCTTCCATTTTAGAAGCAGTCGTGTGAAATTCCTTTATGTTTGTTGGGTTGAGTAGTCAAAAACATTCAGTTCAGTCGATTCTTGCATACGGTAGGAAAAGTATTTGGTATTTCATTCATACTGAAAACAGACATACAGAGTGAGCATTCACTAAGTGCAACTCCAAGTGCTTGTTTGCGTAGTTAGAAATAATATTTTCCTCCTGGTTTAGCCAAGATATTCATTCTCATAATAAAATTACTTCATATCCCATTTCTTAGTATACTCACTCAGCTAGTTAGTGGTGGTTGTTGTTTATTTATTTATTATTTATTTATTTATTTTAAGGCTGAGATATATGTTAATTTTAATCTTATAGTTTCTCTTATTCTGCTGTCTGCTGTAGATCTGCAACACCAGAGTCTTCATCAAACCTGCAGCAGTAACAATAGCTCCGAGATGCGGTTTATCTGGGAACTTCTTTGCTCCTAAAGTTCAAAAAAGAATAAAAGAAAGGCTGTCCCTGGAGTGGTGGCCTAATTTCCCTCTAACTTGTATTTCACAAAGCTGCATTGCTGCAAATAAATAACCCAAAAAGCACGTAGGCCAGTTGGAATTAGCACCACTGCACCGAAGGCAGGGCTGCTCCTTTCACTCAAGGAGAAGCTTGGGTCCTCCATCTACTTTTGGCTTCATTATTTTTCTTTCTCCCCATGTAATTAATTAACTAATGAGCTGATATGGAGTAATTTTATTTATCATGGACTATTGATAAAATCAGTGTTAAATATATTAGCAATTAGGAAAGTAAGAGGATGTTAGGAACCCTTATGTCCAATTAAGTACTATGATTTAAATTACTGTCCACCCGCTATCTTCTGTTTCAATCCATAAACTGTCCCGTATTGATGAGGGATGTGTATTGTCCTGGTGGTGCTGGAGAAACTACATCATGGCTTGGAACATCTACCAGCACAGCGGGCCAGACCTGTGCATCTGGTGACAAGGCTTTGGTCCTCAGCGTGGTGTGGCACCTGCCTTTAACTGCTTGAGCCATTTGCAAGGACTGCATTGTAGGCGAATCGTGCCCACTGATTTTTCTTTTTTTTAATGTTTTTAAGGAGCTGGACACTTAGCTAAATTTAAGGGTCTGCACCTAACAACTTGCTTGAGTAACTCCTGAAAGTATGTACATATTTTCAACTGTTCATCTGCCTTATACACTATCAGAGAACTGATCAGCTACTGAAAGGTAAATGTACTAACATTTAGCTCTCCTAAGCAAAAAAAAAATATATATATATATATAATAGTAATAAAAGAAAAATAAAAAGAATTTGTAGAAACACTCAAGTATCAGAGAGAAAAATTCTGCTTAAAATTCTGTTTTGCAGCAGTGTAATGAGGTCTCCCTCCCTGCAACAATTTCTGACACAGATTAAACAACATTCATACCTGCCCTGGTACATGGCATATTGCTGACTGTTTCTACTAAGTGCAGCCCTAATATCTGTATTATACTTTCTATTCATTGTGAGATGTGGTTGAATAAATTTTAGCTCCGTAATAAAAATCTCTAGGAGTTAATGGACCAGCAGAGGCTGCTGAGCTCCAAGTCCCATCAGCAATGCCAAGGGCTCCTGTGGAATTATTTGCAGGTGCAGACACTTGACAATGCCCGGGCTTGCCAAATTCATGCAGCAACGACCGGAATAAAAAGTTTGGCGGGTGCCTTAGGATAACTGGGCAGGCAGCAAGGCCAGGGCTCTCCGTGCTGGGCAGCAGCACCAGTGGGTACCTGCCTGCAAGCATGGCAAAAGCCTCATCGCTTTGCTCCCACCACCCTGAAAAGCAGGCTCTCCGAAACCCAAATGATCTGCTGTGCAGCCTGAGGGCACAGCATGGATGGCTGGGAACACGAGGAAAAGCTGCAGAATAAGTTTGTACTCATTAATGACCTTTTTTTTTTTTTTTTTTAAAGAAAAAAACACGATGTAAAATTTGGATCACCAGCACATTGTGAGCTGAAGGACAGCTGGGTCAGGAGCTGTGTGGGGCCGGTAGGAGGACATGCATGACTTTTGGGGGTTGGCTACATAGGGAAGAAAAGCATGGCACAAACTGGTTTTCTTTCTTGGCTCAATCAACGCCTGCTTCGTGCCTGAGTCCCCCACCCAACAAACTCAGGTTTATTCATGTCTTCTCTGAATCTGCTCTCACACTGTTTAGGGGCTCTTCAATTTCAGTGGATGATGCCTGATTTGAAGGTAGAATTTGGGCCTTTGGGCTAATATTATTTAATCTTACAAGAGCTTTTGAGAGATTTTTAATGGGAACTCTGTATTAACTGTCCCCACAGCAGCACTTCCAAAGATTATTTAATCTTGAATGTCTTTTCAGTATCTTTCATTGAAGATCATGAGCCATGCTTTCTACCCAAGCCCTTGATTCTCCCTTCATCCATATGCTGCCGTGGCTAAGGTGCTTCTCTTTGAAGCTGTCTCCTACTCTTACAGTTTGACAGTGGGACTTTCTACAGCAGCACATACTCGTCAATCCTTTCCTCATCAGCAGGGAGCATCAGCCGGAGCAGTACTGCTGTGCCCAGAGGCCTCAACCAAGCTCTAAACATATAAAATGGGATCCAAAACTGAAGTCCTGATGGAAGATTTCAATGGAGGAGCCCAACCAAGCAAGAGAAACGGCGCGGAGAGGTTGAATAACTTAAGTAAGGACACATGGAAAGTAACTGCCCCAGAAACAAGTGCTCCGTGAGCTTGGTGGATGTTCTCCTCTTTGATCTTCCTGATTTGTGTCGATTACTGCTAGCTGGTGCCACAGAGCTGCACGGGGAGGTGTGCTGCATGGAGCTGGGCCACCCACACATTCCTTGCATGAGGAGAATCGCATTTGAATAACATACTACAGCAGGCTGCACGTGAGCTTACGTGGGATGGGCACATCTCTTCAAAGACATAGGGCTTGACTTCTGAAACATATTTTCATGATAAAGAATGACTACTAAGATGCTAATAATCTTATTCTTATAGATTGCTTCAAGCTTCATCTTTTTTTTCTTTCTTTTTTCTTTTTTTTTCTCTCTTTTTTTTTTTCTTTAGGGGAAATGGTTTCAATGGGATCTTGTTGGAGTTGTATGATCTGTGCATTTGCACACTGCCACTTTTTTTCATGGTAAGTATTTTCCTCCTGATACTTGGCTACTCCTCATGTTGTGCTCCTTTTTCCTGTTTCTGATGCCCCACACCTCACCTATACCTGGCCTGTTCAGCTATCACACTGAGATGTGCTCTGGTATTAGCTTGCTGTTGCTCACATGTATAGAGTTACATCTCTGAACAAGAAGAATGTGTAATTAATGCAAACAGTATAGGTTTTGTCCTGTTAGGTATATTTCCCTGGTGTTGAAATCAGTAGGATTTGTTGAGGCTTTGCAGGTTTAAATGAGAACAGCTTTTGGTCCACTGTATACTCCAGCCATGTTGACAAAATGCATGAAGGTTTCTCAGCACAGTTTCCACTGCTGAAGCACTTGAAAGAAATACAACTTTCCCTCTGTGCTCACCTGCTCTGGGCAGAGCTGTTGTTCCAGGCTCTGTGCTCTTCCTGGTTTCCACCTCTGATGACCAGCCACTTATATTACCACTGACAATGAAATAAGGATCTAATCTGAATCTCATTGATGCTAATGAACACTTTTATTTTCACTTCAAAAGGTGCTGCTGGATCAAGCAGCAAATTATTTTCCTCCAGGATATTTAAATCTTGATTGTCCCCGACAAAACTAGAATCTTGAGGGTCCAATGAGCAGTACATAACTTTTGCCCTGTTGCAAGGGAAATGTGGAGGCTAACACTGATGAAACAAGGTGATTCTTTCCTTCTGCTGGCTATTTGACAGTTGCAACAATTTGCCTTCTGTCATAAGTTCCTACTAGCGACTCAGCTGTTGGTATGGAGGGCAGGGTCAACAGTAAAATCTTTCAGAGCTTCAAAAAAAAAAATCCACAAGGTGTTTCTGTAAAGCATGCATTTCTGGCCTACTTGAATCCAGCTGTGTGACTTTCAGGTCAGGAAGAGGAATTATAATACAATCTTCACTAACTTTTGATTCTCCACAAAAGGTCTTAACAAAATTGGATGAGTTTTATGTGAATATGTTAGCAGGGTGTAGAATAACTCTTTGCTTGCCTTCTTCTCACTGAACTGGTAGGTAGCCTTTCTAGTGTGAATAGACTTTTTTTTTTTTTCAGTGAAAGACTTACAAAAATATAATAAATGAATGGAAAGAGAAGCACAGGAAGTTCTGCATCTTTTCATTGATCTGTTATTTTTAGTAAATCACATGTAATCATAACACAAAATCCTTGAAATATGATGTAATGAAAATAATCAGAAATCAAGCTCAACCTGAAAATTAAAGGCATCAGCTTGCACAGTTCATGAAAGCATGCATCTATTTTAGATGGTCTGGTTAGCATAGTGCGATCTATTTAGCAATGTAGTTAGCATATCGCTGCATCTGGTGCAGTGCTGTGTTCCTTATTAATTTTCAATACATCTATTTGCCTGCTTTATTCTTCAGATCTTGTGGGCGCTGCCAGATGTGCTATGCCATTTCCTTGGATTGAAGTCAGTGTTTAATATCTACTTACTTGCCACAGCAACCCTTGCAACACCTGTGACTGCCCCAGGTAGGGGCATAGGAGGTTGATGTTAGGAGGGCAGTTCAACATCCAGTGTGAACACGTGTAGCAAAAAATAATTATAGCATACATTATATGTGATAGAAATGAGTTACTGCCTAATTATGTCTCCTGTATCCACTCAGATAAATTAACGTTTGTTGTGAGCCCTTGGGAAACCAGACGCACTTTAAAGTTGTAATGAGTGCTATCATTATTGCTTTTGACAGTCATTGAAGTATAATTATCTGATCATCTATTTAAGAAAAAAAATCAAAACTTGTTATATATGTGTTCTGAGCTGGCAAATTACAGAACAGTCACCTTAGGAGCGCAACTACTCTGCTATTTTCTGTAGTGGCACTGCCATCTTCTGGAAAAAATGAAGTTGTGCTTCCAAATTTTTCACCTTGAGATGAAAAACTTTTCTAGAGCAAGAGGTTAAGTACAAAAGCCAACAACCCCTTAGACGCAGGCAGTTAAGAGTTGCTGAAATATTGGGTTTTAATGTTAGAAATGGCTGCATGGCTGTTTTCCAAGGATTTTGCTGAGGAACAAAAACAGATGTGATGTTTAGAGTATTGTTGGCTATTCCCATCAAAAGGAGGTGGTGAAACCAGCCAGGTGCTCCAATGGTCTGGTCTTTCTTCACAGAACATGAGTTCCCTAAACACATCATGAATTGCACACCAAGAAATGGTGCAGTATTACTTGCCTAGCAGTCAGTAACGCAGAAACAGCTACTTGTGGATTACGGGGTTTTAGCAGTAAAGAGGTTTGCATTGCAGTTTTCATCTGGAAGGAGACTGCATTGCAATTTTGTCTGCTTCCTTGGCCTTTCCTGAGCAACCTGTGATAATTAGTGTTGACTGTCCCACCATTTTACTAAGAAAGGCTGCTGGAGGACCTCCCCAACGCCAAGCACACCTCTTGCACACTTTTTTTTTTTTTTTGTGCCTGTGATAAATGCAAGAGATGCAGAGATGCCCAGTCCAGTCTGTTCACTCCTTACTGTCCACAGTACCAAACTGCTTTCCGAAATAATCCTGCGCATGGTAAGATTGTGGAAAATGGCACCCAGTCTCTTTGACTGTGGCAGAAGGAAAGGAAAAATCATGCACAAAGGCCCTTCTGGTCTTGTGAGGATTTTCCCTTTTACCAGAGACACTTAATTCCCACTGCACATTTTTTACGTTACACTTAACTTAAGCTTTTTTGTAGACCTGCTAAAAATTTTTGTAACTTCAGACTGTCTTTCCTTTTCAAAATCACGAAGCACTCTCAGGATTCTGTTTTCTTTTTTTAAAAGTTCAGCAAAACCAGTTGACACTTGCACCAATATCTACAGGATTTTTCTCCCAATCTACAAGAACTCTTCTTCATTTTCAGGTTTTTTTCTTAAAAAACTCTTCCTGTGGTAATATCGGATATGTACATGCCAAGGTCAGTTACTTTGCAGTCTCTTCCTGCAACCTGTACGCCTGAAGGATGAGGAACATCTGTACCTCTGCAAGTAGATGAGGCAACAGACTTTTTTTTTTTTTCCATCTTCTTCTGAACATATTTATTCCCTTCATCAGCCAATGCTTTTCTCTCATGCTTAGGACAATGTTTGATATTAGTTTCCCAATAAGCCTGTCTGGATCAAACATCAGCAATGCAGAGTTCTTGCCCACGACAGATGGCAAAACCAAACTGTTTCTGTTTTTCTAAGTATTCACACAGGCATCTGCCAAGATTTCTTAGTCATGAGCTACTGCGAGAAGCATAGCTTGAACCAAACTCGTAAATAGAGCCAGGAATTCCTACAAAAGTTCTAAAATTCATTTTCAGAGAACTCAGATTTTCCTAGCAAGCCATTATCCTCTCATTTTTTCTGTATTCAGAAGACACTGGTGGCCCCACAGCAAAAACACTAACTAGAAGGATCTTGAGCTCTGAAACTGTGACAGTTCATGCCGCTGACCATTACAACAGCCTCCTTTTCTCTCCCCAAAGCATTTCTGAAGTACTGCCAATCCTAGAAATGTGTTGTCTGTAATAGCAACAGAATCCAATCAAATTCAAATTTCCGTGAGTCTCAGGTACAGGCTGCTTACCTATTAATTTACTTTTTTTGGCACTAAAAGTTTTCCCTGTTTAATGGATCAATGTTGCCTTCATGTTTAGTTCCAATTCGGGAGCTTTAAACTGAGTGAAGGCTATCAGACAGTATTATTATTTCTTGAACCAATGTTCTATCTTGCACAAAGATAACTCTTTGACAAAACAAAATGATGGCACATGGCATCTTTTTCAAAATTAAATTTGTTGATATAGCAAACTTTTTTAAGAAGCTGAAAGCTTCAGTTCTAGACCACCACTAGTTTCCAAATCAAGCTAGAGGTTTTCCTGAATACTTTTGATACTGTTTTGAACTTTTTTTCACTCAATGCACTCTCAATACCTGTCTTCAACTGAAATGTTTTGGTTTTTTTTTTTTCATTACTGCTAATTTCTCTCCAAATTAATGATTTTTCTTTAATGCACAAATTGCATTGAGTTGTCTTAGCAGCCTCTTTTCTATCACATACACATATATAGAGAGATTAATGCTGAAATACATTGCAGATAGTTATCCTTCTTTGTAAACAATGATTAGTTCCTCAGTGAAATATCTGTCTTCAGTCATGAAGACACACCAGCCTGTGAGGGACACACTCTGCTGGCAAGCTGAGCCTACGAAACAGCTGATTGATTTTCTTAGAAGCTCTTTCTCTCTTTCCTGGCTTCCAGTAATGCTTTTTCCTGGAAGCAGAGACCCTGAAAGGTATGGCAGCTTTATAATGGACCTGCTTGCAGATACAGCAGCCTGAAGTTGTGTTCTCCAAGTCACGGTGGTAGCTGTGCTCTGGTTAGTTCAGCCTGGTGGCTGGATCAAACCATATGTCAAGAGCTCGCGCTAATCAGGTGACAAAGTACCTCTGCTGGCAGTGCCATCTCTGCGACATCAGCAGAAGGGTCACACATGCTTGCTCTCAGGAATTACCTTTTCTGTTATTTTGCCAGATTGTCATTTGTTGAGTTTGTTGAGGAATTTCCATTTCCATTCCTTTCTCTATTTTTTGTTGTTTTTGTTTGATTGATTGCTATTGCTATTGGTATTGCTATTATTATTATTATTATTATTATTATTATAATTATCATTATCATTATCTCTTTTAACCCATCATTCAGCTGGTTTTCTGGATTTTCAGAGATCCAGAAAGCAAAACTTTGATTCTCAACTGGCTAATAATACTGGTATTATCTTTTCCACTTCCTGAGTAAATTAATGTGCTCCATGTTGGTGGCATTCATCTAAGTCAGTATTCACGTCTAGAGGGTGCCCATCTATCTCCGGGCAAGGCACCCTGTGCAGCCTTTGTCGTCAAGGGGAGAAAATATGGTATGATCCATCATGTGTGAAAGCAGACTTCCACCTATCATCAGATGAATTACACCTTAAAAGTACCTATTTCCCACAACACAACAAAAACGTGTCCCAGATGTAAACGTCTATGTCACAGGTATCTGAAACTAGCAACATTAATCTACTTCTCCAGTCTTACATGACCCCTAGCCTTTCCATTGTTTTGTTCTCTTTGACTTCCCATTCAACAGCATGCGAAGACAATGTTTTTGAATTTACAGGTACCCCAAGCATGCCGTGGGCCATCCAGGTGCACTCATTGAAGACAAGGGAGCTCATCACGTATGAGATTGTGCCTATGGCCACCTAAAGAAGCAGTTTTTGTGAGGTTGTCACTGTCTGCTATACTGCATCTTTCCTAAGAGAGGCTTTTAGTAGGCAGTATTATAAGTACTCCTTAAATTAACTCTATCTGAGCCACAATGAAATCAAGACATGGAATGCAGAACTTTTATTTATAAGTAAAGTGAAAGTTTTCCCTGGCAATGGACAAAATTACCATCTAACGAGCTCTAAAGGTGGCAGGCATGTAGTAAAGAGGCCATGTTCTCTGGTTCCTACTGTACTAAATGCATCCTCTAGCTGAAAGAAAACAGTGATTATCAGAAAGTCAATTGTCATTCTGCCTCCTTAGAAAAATTCCCATTAAAGATAAAGCCAATTTTAATTAGATTAAGTATCCAATTACTGTAATTACATTTTTAAAAAATTCACATCATGAGGATGACCCTTTTTAAAAGGGTTACAAGAATAATTAGTGTATTCATATTAACCAAAATGTATTGGATAATATTTATACCCAGAAGGCAAAGTACATTACACATATTTCACCTTTGGGGAAAGCTTGCAAATGTTTTGGCAGTGGTATGAATATTTATAGGCAAGAGCATGCTTTAGCAAGATTATATGAGAAAGCATTTATATGCTCACAAATTTTTACCCAAGGGTAAAGTATACATAAAATGTAGTGCAGAGATTATGGATATGCAAAGTACGATTTAAGCGGGGAATTTATATCAGTTTGTTTAATTAATTCGAGCAGAAGACTACTTCCTTTATATTTTTTGTGACAGGACGGCCCAAAGAATTCAAATTTGAGCTTTCTTTCTGCTGATTAATGACAGCAAGAAGGATGCAGAGAAAGGGTCTTCCCTCTGTAAGGCATCACCTGGACTACAGGTTAAGCCATCCCCTTTGACGTGTTCCTGATCACAAGGGTTGACGATTAAGGTGGAAGCCATTTCATCTGTCACCTTGTGAGACCATAAATGCATAAATGCCTCTAGTTTTAGCCACTCCTCATTTAAGGGCCACTTTTGAGCCACTCCTCATTTAGGGTCAAGCCCTACAGTTCTCAGCATGTGAAAGATCTGGAGGTATGCCGAACAGGTTTGCTCACGCAACAAAGACAAGACACCACAGCCTTGCTCCTGGCTACCTGGGAAGCACCAATACTGCCACAGAAAGCACATAGGATGTGAGCCATTTTTCACCACTTAGAATCATAAAATCATTAAGGTTGGAAAAGACCTCCAAGAACATCTGGTCCAGCCATTACCTATGGCCAATATCCCACTAGACCGTGTCCCTTAGCACCATGTCCAACCTTTCCTTAAGCACCCCCAGGGATGGTGATGCCACTACTTCCCTGGGCAACCTGTTCCAATGCCTGACTACTCTTTCTGAGAAAAAATTTATCTTAATTTCCAACCTAAACCTCCCCTGGCGCAACTTCAGGCCATTCCCTCTAGTCCTATCACTAGTTATCTGTGAGAAGAGGCCAACCCCCAGCTCCCCACACCTTCCTTTCAGGTAGTTGTAGAGAGCAATAAGGCCTTCCCTTCCCCAGACTAAACAACCCCATTTCCCACAGCTGCTCCTCCTAGGACTTGTTCCATGCCCATCACCAGCTTTGTAGCCCTTCTCTGGACATGCTCCTGCTTGAAGTGAGGGGCCCAAAACTGAACGCAGTACTCAAGCTGCAGCCTTGGCAGAGCAGAGTAAAGGGGGACGATCACCTCCCTGGTCCTGCTGGCTACACTACTTCTTCTGCTACTACACTTCTTTTGTTTAAGTTTTTCCCAAGAGCTCCTTGCTCATCCACACAGGCCTCCTGCCCCCCTTGCTCAACTTCTTTCTCTGAGGGATGCACCGATCCTGAGCTTGGAGGAAGTGGTGCTTGAATATTAGCCAACTCTCCTGGTCCCCCTGAAGGCATAGCACTGACAGTGCACTGCAAAAGTCTACCAGCTACACTCTCGAGCCGTGCACAAAAATCTTCTCTTCAGACTAGTGAGTGCAACATACCACGGAGGTCTTCCCAGCAAACAGTGCAGATGTAGCGTAACTTAATTTTTGTTCGCTTCACAGTGAACCTGCAGATTTGGGAATTACCCGGGTATCACAGTCTTCCTCAGAAAAAAGCTCCCAGGCTTTCTGTTGGTGTTCGAATTTACCTAAGATGGTAGCATTTGGACTTTACTACTATGATACTCTGCAATGAGAAGCAAGCACATAAACACCTTCCAAAGCTAGGTGAGAGAGGCAGTGATGGCACGTATTTTGGCAAGGGCTAGATATATGAGGAGGCTTTTAAGTAATTTGTTAGTTTGATTAAGAAACTGGTTCCTAATTTACATTTATATCAAGGATTGTTTATTTTTACAGCAATTTATATGTGTCCACTCAAGAATGAGTTTAAAAAGGCTTAAAATGATTCAAATGAATCATTAAAATGATTCAATCTTCTTTCACATTAATTTTCCCATGATAAGGAGAAACTGGGAGAGCTGGTAAGCATGGTATAACAAAGAGATAGTAGATAAGTGGAAGAATATCGGGGTAAAATAAATAAGGAGAAAATGAAATTCTTTTTTAATGCTCCTTTCCAGAAGTCCAAAATAAATCATTTTTAGGAGATTGTTATCAAAACCTGCTGAATACCTATTATACTACCTAGAAAGTATTTTGCTATGTACGTGTTGTTTCTGAATACTGTAAAGTCTGTGTTTATATCAATTTGGAACTATAAATCAAACCACATATTTATGAACACTACCATGTATGCAGACATCATTCTGTGAAAACATTACTTTCTATGTGACAGCAAACAAAATTCAAGGCAACCCAAACACCGCAAAGTCCGCTTCATAAGGCTGGTCTTTTTGAGGACTGTGTGAACAATCAGTGCCTTTGTATACTTGCATTCAGGTCAGAACACATTTATGGTATTTTACTTAAGCAGAAGGTAAAACTATCTAAAACATCCCCTTGATCTTCTTTGTGAGGTCCTGTTTTTATAGTTTTTTTTTTTTGTATGAGTACAGTTCGACTCCACGGCAACCTAAATCAGAAGGATTTCACCTGCGACTTCCACAAAGGACAGGACCGATGCCCCAGTCTTTCACTGCAGGAACTCTATGTTTGGCTGGAGAAGAAAAATGGGCTTTATGAAGTCCTTTATTTTTTACTTTTTATTCCTCCCCCCCTCCCCCCCCCCATCTCTTGATGACTGAATACCTCACGACCTCACGAAGAGTCATTACATTTATGCTGTCTCTACATACAATCCCAGAATCAAATTTCTTGCTTTGCCTTTGAGCTTCTGTTGGCTTCTTGAGGGGTCATGGACCGGCTGCCATACTGGCCTTTGAAAGCTGGTGATTACATATGGAAAGTTAGTTTTCAAGCATTGGTTTCTCTATTATTCCTTGGTTTTGAATGGCATGGGGAAAACACTCGGAAACAGCTATGTTTCTTTCTTCCAGTGACCCTCCTAGGATCCAGACCTCATCACTGAAGAAGCCTCCAAATATCATTGTTTTGAATCGACTGCCTTGACAACACTCACAGCATTTCTATGGTGAAATCACTTTTTGAGGCCTAAAAGACTACAGTGATGCTGCTGCTCTCTTAGTTGTTCTCTGTCCTTTTTGTGCTTCCCAAGAGTTAAAACGGAAACAGAAGTGATCCACGAGTGCTTTGACAGGCCAGTTGTGTTCTTCCTGGTGGTAACCAGAGAACAACGACATATTTTTATCACAGATCGAGTGAATTATTTGTTTTTAGTGGATTCAACCACATTTCTGGTCGGGGTGAGGCTCCTTTTGATGCTCCTACCTGCTAACTTTGCCACCTTGGGCATCAAGAGCTGGTGGAAAGTTTAGGAGAGAGACATAATTGGACACCGAACTGATGGTACCCACAACTCTTATTTTCGGGAGCAGCAGTGAGGAGTGCCAGAAGTACTCCTGTAAGGAACCTGAGAGCTGGTGAACGACTGATGGGCGAAGGAACTGTGGAAGGAGACAGCCCAGCCAGGTTAGTCCGATAATGGCTAGTGGGAACATGGCCAAGGGCTGCCACGTCCCTAGGGCTGAGGTATTCAATAAGAACAATTACTGGAATCGTCAGTCCAGTTCCAGCTGTCCAGACAGTGGATATCTTTTCTGTAGTAATTTAAGAGTCTGTGGTATTCTGCTGCTGTAGTAGTCTGCAGTGCTAGTCAAAGTAATTCTTTTCTCAGCTCAAGTCTAATTAAGGGGAACTCTTGTGTAAAGTGAGTTAAATTCGGTAGTCACAGCCCAGGCCCCATGGAAAATAGTCTAATTCAACTACAGTAATATACTGTAATATAAATATAATGGAAATACAAAACCATATAATTTAATTTGACATGACTGGCAGTTTTTTGCTAAAGTCGGTAAAAATGAATGAGTACAAACAATGAACTTCCCTCTTTGCTTTGATCTTTTATTCTTAGTACAGTGGGAAGGTGGTTTCAGGATGACTTTGTGCAGTAGCGACCTAAACAAAGGCATTGACAATATGCAAATTCCGAGCTCTCTCTTCAAACTGTAATTTTTAAATTTCAGAAGATAGTTGTAGTACACTGAAGTAATTTTAAATACAGTCTGGACTTTCCCACATCCATCCTTTGTGCTCCAAGGCGGACGATCCCATCTGGGGAACCCAAGCTGGCCAGGGCCTAGAAAGGCTTTTTCTGCTAAGTTTTTTTCCAACCGTACGAGCCCAACAGCCCTCACAACACCAGCAGCCCTACTGCAGGTGCAGGGGCGCCCATTTACAGGCTGTTAGGGCAGGGGTCACCGCTCTGCTGGGACCTACACCTGCTCTGAGCTCGGTGAGACGCCGCAGAGGGCCGCAGGCTCCTTCCTGCCTTCACTACCACCGGCACAGGCGCTGCAAAAAAACCTTCGGGGGAGGAAAAAAGGGGCAGTGTAGATTTATTTTACGTATTTATTTTTTTTTTTTTTTCCGTGGTAAGTCTGTAGTGCTACAGTGCAGGGTGGACACCGTGACGGGCTCACAGCGACCCAGAGGACACCCCGCACCGCCGCCGCTCCCCTCAGAGGCTCGGCGGCTCCCCTCAGCTTCCCGCCCAGCGCACGCGCGCCGCCGGCGGCGCCTGCGCGGAGCCCCGTGGCCGCGTCACGGCTCGGCGGCGGCGGGGCCGCCATGGCGCCGTCGGCGTGCGGGCGGGTGGCGGCCGTGTCCTGCCTGGTGCTCTGCGCCTCCCTGCTGCTGCCGCGGGCCTTCGTGTCGCGGGGCGGCGGGAGGACGGAGCCCGGGGCCGCGCCGCCCGAGGGTAAGAGCCCGCTGCGGGCCGCCGAGGCGAGGACGGGTCTCCCGGCGCTGCCGGGGCGCTGCGGGGCGGCCGCAGCTCGGCAGGCGCTCGGTGGTTTGTGCCTCTCACCTTCCCCCCGGTGCGCTCGGCGCTTTGCTTTCACAGAATGCGATTTTCGGTGTTGCAGGTCGCGTTTTGTTTCCCCTCTGTAAGCGGGCTGCCAGAGTTACAGAAATCGCGCGTTTCCATGCCGCATCTTCTTTGTTGTGACACGTCACTTTCCGTTTGAAAGCTTCATTGTTGTGTTGTTTTCTGTATGGAATGCTGCTGGTATTTCATAAGAAATAAAAGTTCATTTAAATCATCCTCATTGTTTAGTTTCCTAATCCCGTATCCCAAACGTGGTTTCCATGCGCCATGCTCATGCAGTCAGCGTGCTACGTGCTGCCCCCCGGCACGCCCTGGCCTTGCAGTCCTTCGAGCC
This sequence comes from Anser brachyrhynchus, assembly GCF_964034855.1. Classification (NCBI taxonomy): domain Eukaryota; kingdom Metazoa; phylum Chordata; class Aves; order Anseriformes; family Anatidae; genus Anser; species Anser brachyrhynchus. Next base: position 3,567,851 of record NC_137699.1, read on the forward strand.
TCGTCCTTGCTGCCTGTCCTCCCGCTCTGCACGGCCTGAGTTCTGGAGGCGTCAGGTATTCAAAATCTTCTCAAAAAGAAGCGAGCAAAGAACTACCAGCGGTTTAAAAAGTACTTCTAATGTTAGCCATCATAAATAGATGTCAACGCGTTTTGTAAAACTACTGTGTCGGTAGTTTACAAAGAACCTTACAGACGATGGCACTAGATTTGCAGTCAGTTTGCATTGTTACGAAGAATAAAGTGGGGCCGCTCTTACAAGGAAAGTACATGAGTGGTCAGACGGCTCCTTTGCCCAGCTGGGAATTGTGCAGTGCACGCTTTAGCTGCTTGCGGGTGTCCTTACTTGAAGGAAATTGAGATGGTCCCATTTTGGGTAGTTTGCGTGCTTTCCTTCTTAACCTCCACCTGCAAAAATTAATGAAAATGTTCAAACTTTTGACTATGCCCATTAAAAACAGCTGTGTGGTGATACAAAGAAAGGATTCCAAAATTATCATTCTTCCTGACCTTTTTTGAGTAGGTTTCTAAAGTTGTGGTTTCTAGGAACACAGCTAGAGCAATTTTGTAAATGTCCGTGAAAGGAATGCATGATGTTCGTCCAGCTCATTCTAATGTTACACTGCCAGATTCAGAAGTATTTATTTATAAAAAACATTCAGAACAGAAAAATACAAATGACTACATGTAGAAAATAAATCTAAAATACGGGTCTAGTCATAGCTTTTAATGGAAATAGTGATCTCAACAATGAACTGAATGTGAATTTGTAGTGTTATAAAAAGGACAAATTATTTGGGAAATTAGAAGATGTCAAAGAAAAACAGCAGTGTGACAGTGTCTTGAAAAAAAATAACTGTCAAGAAAACATTTCTTTAGAGGTTATTCTAAACTATCATACCAAACACATAGGCTATACAAGAATATCTAGAGGGCAGATACTTCTAGTTTAGAGAAGATAATTAAGATCGTGGAGTCTGTGTGTCTTTCCATCTGTTCCCACTTCTAGCCTGAGAATCCTTTACCCAAGTCATCTCTTTTGACAGAAAGAAAATAAAAGTTTTATGAAAAGAGGCTGCTGAGAAGGGCGAAAGGTTCTTTTTTTTTTTTTTTTTTTTTTTTTTGTAGCCCAAGATGGAGGTTTCAGTATGAACACCTTGCCATTGCTGGTTGCCAGAGAGGGAGATCTCACATCTCCTGCTTAGCATGAGCTTTGCTTAGAGCCTGTGTCTTCTTTAAATAAAGTCCAGCAGAGCGCAGGAGAAAAATGTACAAAACTCTTGAGTTTTGGTTTTCATAGCAGCTTTTTCAATTTGAATTCCCATGACAGTCTGAAAAAGAGGTTGCTTTTTCATTCGCTCTGATGAAAATTCTATCCAAAAAAAAATGTAAATGGCACCTGGGCATCCCACGCACGGGAATCAAAGTACGGTTTGACACTGTACTCCTGCAGAAGAGTTGAGACAACGTTTGGGAGGAGAGCACCACGGCGGTGCCTTTCAAAGCCGAATGGACATTTCGGGGAGCTGCTTGTATGCAGCGGCCTTCCTCTTCCCACAGAACCGCACACGTGCTGCTGGAGCACTCGCTGTCAGGGCTAGGGAGCAGATTGTGCAGCACGGAAGCACCTGACACGTGCCCGTCTGTGGTCACGCGAAAGTGTCGCTTGATTTTTTCGACGAAGGGTGTGCCACTCTCTCCATTTGGGAGTGGTTTGTTCCTTCCCTGGAAGTGCAGAATCTGGACAAACATCACCTACCAGTGTGTTAGGGTATTAGTGTTGTGGTTTTTTTTTTTTAATAGCACCAGTGAGGCTGTTTAATGGACGGTGGCATCCACATCTCTGCACATTTCCATTTATAGCCCATGTATTCGACAGCTGTTTTGCACATATGACTTGCCTGTGCTATCAATTTCCTCTACTGTTCGCATGGGTTCAACACGGAAGGTTTAGCACCAGAAGCCACGAAACTCCACTTTAACATTATTTGGATAACGAAATGACTAGCGTGTGTCCCCTTGGCCTGATTATTTTTAGTTGAATTCAATCTTTTAAAGCAGAAATGAGGCCTCATGAAAAATGAGAAAACTAATCCCTTTAAATACAGTTTCACCTTTGTCAGTTATTTTCTGTGCTCTTTCCTTTCTTTTTAATTGATAAAGAATGGTTGCACGAATGTAAAATGCTTTACAAAGGCTTACATGACATTCCTACTGTAGCAATGGGACTTTCTTGTAAATAAGATGCTCTTATTTCCATCACAGGCCTTGAATAATTCACTAAATTAAAATGCTCAATAACAGCTTCCTCAAAGTTAAGTCTGAGCTAGCCTGAGAGCATTTTTGGTCAGAAGGGCATACCTGCTCAGTTTCATTAAAGCCTACAGCAGTCAAAAAATCCATGTCATCACCTACAAGAAAAATGTTTTAATAGCAGACCTTCACAAGGTATTGATACAACTTCCTAACATGTTTACTGTAATTTTCTGTGCTCGGGAATTTAGCTATGATGGTGTTTCCTAGCAAGAGCAAATGTTAATTTAATCTAATTTTCTGTTGTCTCGCTTCCAATAAAGGTACCTGCAGCCGGGTGCTTCCAGAGGTTAAGCTAGTTATTTTCTGCGTGGTTCCAAATCTGGTTTCTGTTTTCCTGGCAGGGGCGGCCGCTCGGCAGCCGGCCTGGGGCAGCGTGGCCGAGGGCTCACTTCTGTCCCCTTATGGTGCAGGGGACCGTGGGTGCACGCCCCAGCTGGGCAGGGAGGTGGAGAGCAGGATGTCAAGTACACAGGGCAGTAACAGTGAATTTCGGAGGAAATTTGGTGAACTGGTGGCAGCGAGAAGCTATAATAACTGTGTGAGCTTTAGTGAGATTCTGCCGCCGTTGTGTTGAATGAAGCAGTCCGTAGCACCATGTCTGGCTCTCTGCATCTGTTTACGCTCACTCTTTTTTTTTTTTTTTAATTCCCTCTGCATCTCTCAAGGCTAGACATCCTTTTTGCCTCTAAACTGCTGAAAACAGCATGATGCACGCTTTATTTCATCTCCTTTCTGGCATTGCTTTACCCAACAGTTTTTGGGGGCCACTGCCTTTCTTCATCTTATATTACTAGGTAAAATCAGATGTATGCTAATTTCTACATTAATAGCTGAAAATCTGTACTGGGCTAGCGCTGCAGTCACGTATCGGTACTCCAGCTGGGTTTATGCATTAGCATACCTTTGCATCATAGTGGAAAAAAACAGGCTGTGGTGATTTTTTGAGCAGAGAACCAGAAGCAAGAATGTTGGTTTTCACCCTGCTAGGGGTGGTGATTCGTAGTGTCTTTGCACAGGTATATGTACTTGGTAAACTCTGTGCTTTGTTAATTGCCCTGCCAGCTTTTTCTCTTCCTAAAATCAACAGAGTAATTGTGCTTACCTAACTCCTAGCACTGCACATAGTAAATGACTGAGGATTGACTCTACAGACTTAGTACTTATGGTCCAGCGGGTTACCTTTTTCATCAGTGGTGGTGTATTTAAAATTAGAGAAGAGAGATCAGCTGTACCTGCTCCAGTTTTAGGCTGCATGTAAAAGGGTGACAATTATTAGAAGAAAAATAATTGTTTTTTTTTGTGTGTGTTTTTTTTTTTTTAGGGAAGCTTGGTCGCTTTCCACCAAGGATGCATTACCAAGCGACCCCCGACAGCCGAGCTACCCCTCCTTTTCCAAGGTCTCACCTTGCTGAAGCAGTTGCCAAAGCCAAGGCTGGTGGAGGTGGTGGTGGAAGCACTGGTGGAACTGGGAGAGGTCTTGTGGGGCAAATTATCCCTATATATGGATTTGGCATCTTCTTATATATCTTGTACATATTATTTAAGGTAAGACCAACATACATTGAAAAGTCAAGGATATATCAACTAAAAAAAAAAGAAATGTTAGTCCCATTTCTGTACCAGATTTCATCTCAGCTTTGCTCAAAAAAATGTTTAAGCTGGACCTTTGACTGGTACTTGAAAGATTGGTGTATCCCGTGTTTTTTGCCATTTAAATACTGTAACTGAGTGCAGCAAAGGGTTGCTGTGATCCTGCATTGGTCTCTGAGCTGTGAAAATTTTAAAGGATTTATTTTTCCTGCTGGAAAATCCGTATGTCTTTTCTTATGTTAGATTGATTTTGAATATACACATAGTATTCTTTTATATCATGTATTATTGCACATTATTTATACTGTATATGTCATGAATTTTATTATGCATTTAAAGTGGGAGAGATGGAGTACCATTACTGGATACCTTCTGGAAAAAAAGCACCATGTTGGTGGAGAGGGGGAGTTTGTAAGGTTGCAGTGACCACTGGAACCAGCAAGGAGCTGGCTGAGGAACGAAAGTACAGCCCAGTGTCCAGTCCCACTCAAATATTTCACATGTATTTTGAACTTCTCATAGCTTTTTGTGGCACAGATGTGACATACATGTAGGTGATTACAGACAGCTGCTGTGGAAGGAAGGAGAAAGGGACAACCTCTTGCAGATTTATTTATTTTTTCCCATTTGAGCTGGGGCTTAAGGCAGACTGACCAAATAGTTGAGCCTGCTCTGGAGAGAGAGTCTCAGGCCGACTCAAGGAAACATGGTAAATTGGGTAAACTGATCAAATAGAGAGAAAAGGAAAGAAATAGAGAGCCCGCAGCTTCTATATAGAGCCAGCAGCATAGAGCCATCTGCAAGTACAAAGTTGGTAAGGAATAGATGGCAGAAAACACTGCAAGAGAGACAAGTGGGGTCACATATAATTCCTTCAGAACCTTTCACTTTCTTTCAGAATTATTTCAGAATAATAATTTCTTCCCTCCTATACACAGAATAATTACAAGATCAGGCCATTTGTTGTATCAGATAAATGTTCTAAAATTAAGAAGTTATTATTAGTAAGTTATACTTTCATTATGCTTCAATATAAAATTCCAGGTAACCTCAGGTAACATATTCCAAGTATCTTTTAGGAGTTTTCAGATGGGAAGGTTCTAGGCATCATTCATGGTTGTCTGTTTTTGCTGCTGGGGATATTATTCTGTGATTAGTTCCTAGCGTAATTTTAGCTTTCTATCCTTTTCTTTACTCTTTTGCCTTTGGGCCTTACGTATTGCTATTGCTGTAACTCATACAGGGGTCAACTTTTTTCACTTAACAGCTGGCTTCCAAGGGAAAAACTACAGCTGGAGAACGGAAATGCCCTACTGCTGCACCTGGAAATATGAAGAGGAAAATCAGTAAGTACTATTTCTAAGTTGCATCTGAGTAGCTGTTCGCTGTAGAGTCACAGTCTCACTGGGTTCTTCAAGTTCTGGACACATTGTAAAGCTGCTGTTCCACTATGTTAGGAGCAAGCCAGGACTCTGTGCTGGAACGAGCAAGTGTTAAAGTGAATTACTGCACCATTACTTTCTAATCTTATTTTGCTAATGAGAATATACAATAGTAGCCTTGGAAGCCCCCTTGGAAGCAATGTGTTTTCATGAGGTTCACTGAATTAACTGCACCTATTTGCTGAAAAGCGAATATAACTAATGATTAACAAATGGCTAATAGGATGTCCATCTGTAATTATTCTATAATCTGTAATATTCTAGTAACAGTACATAAAGATATTGTTAAAAGCTAGCTTCATTATTTTTTTTAAATTTACAAATTCTTAGCCATCAGCAGGCTCGTCCCCATATTTTAAATTCCGTTTGCCATGTTCAAAGTTTTGATGACCACAATGTAAAGAAAGCAGACAGTATTCTGAAATGTTACTATGATTTTAGCTAAACATCACTGAGTTAAGAGATTCATCTATTTGTAGACATTTATTAGATAAATTAATAAACTTACTTTTAATGATTGTATTAGTTACCGTATCAGTATTTAAATGTGTTGTGTTTAGCTGGCTAAATTGTAATAGGAAAGAAAAGCACTTCAGGTTTTATAGAAAGTGCTAGCAGTAAGGTAATGCTCTTAACATAGCTGTAATTATCTTGACATTAATGTGTGTATTAGCAATACCTAATACACTCAGTACTATGGATTGTATTTTCAGTGTACTGAAATTGTATTTTCAGTGTACTTGTACTGCATTGTGCTTGGCAATTTTGTGCAATTAGCAACAGCAATTGTAATTTTTTCTCTAATGCTTGGAAAGAGAAACTAACTGTGCAGTAGGTTAAACGTTTACCACCATTATAGCTCAAAGAACTAGTGATGAAAATGGTTCTGCCTTTTTCTAGAGCTCTTCATTTGTATTCCAAAAGCATTCGCTGCAGTCAGCAGCAGAGCAGGGGACCCATCGCTAGACTAGGAACCTGAAGACAGTCACTGCTTAGTTACTTGGACAGAGTAATTTCCTTTCTCTTTGCCAAGTTCCCTTCACCTATTTTTAAAGTCTTTGGAATACAAAATAATAACCGCATTCTTCGCAGAACAAAGATCTTTGCAAAATCAGGATGTTTGTGGATGGTTTTCTCCATTGCTACTTTGTCAGAGTTTCACTGTGTCTTTGTGCTGCTTACATAGGTGTGTCTGTAGCATCTGAATAGTTAACTAACCCAGCATTTGTTTTGCAGTCAGTAACAGTGGCATCTCAGCTACAGGATTTTCAGCATAAGCTACGCATGCCAAAAAGGAGCTCAAGCTCAAGGATTTTTGTTGAAGTCCATGCTGTTGCATCTTTACGGTTAACCCTTTTGACTAGATTAAAGCCAGTATGGGTGTTCCTGCACGTATGCATGCGTGCACAGTATTGTACTATGGACACATTTTTAGAAAAAGGTGTAACCACAGAAAAACAGTGCTTTGCTCTCCATAGTCATATGGCTAGTTGATATGCATCCCAATAAGCCTGAACCACCATTAGCCCTCACTGCCTACCCTGGCAAACCTGTGCAGGGTCAGATGGCACCAAGACCATGAATGTTACTCTATTTGACAAAGATGTGATTTCTTAAACTTTAGGCTCATTTAAAAATGCTCAAGTGACCTCTGTTCCCAAAGACTTAACAAGTAAATTCCACAAGAACTATTGATTTTGCACCACATAGTTGACCTACCTTTGGTTGCCTTAGAAAAAAAAAATATATATATATATAAAGCATATTCTGATACCTAACTTCAATCTCTGGGGCATTACAGTGGCTCACTCACTCTGCTTATTGGGAGATTGCTCAGGAGCCTTTAAAGGAAGGTGCTTTCTGTGTCCCGTTACCATTGGCAATGCTCTTCACAATTATACCATGAAAAGTAGGTAGAACTCATTAAGCTGTGTGTTTTGGTTTCCTTACAGCCAGTTTGGTTTGATAAAGCCTACACTACCTGTAATTAAGGGACAGGAATACATTTTAAAAGCTCCCACTGACAGATCTTGGGACTTTCTTTGTTTTACAGCTGACTATGAGCTCACCCAGCTCCAGGAAAAACTGAGAGAGACCGAAGAAGCTATGGAAAAATTAATCAACAGAGTAGGCCCTAACTGTGACAGGTATGTTTCAAAATACAGCATATTAGGGTACAATTCTTTTCTGACTTAAAATTGAACTTTCGTACATTGACTATATTAAAATAGCATTATTGTTTCTACTTCAAACTGTAGAAATTTGATTTTAAACATCATGCATTTTTGTTCAGCAGTCTTTCTCTTTTCAGGGCCTATATTTATAATAAATCATTCTTTCCAACTTCACTTTCCTTAAGCAGAAGAGCAACCATCTCTCTCCTCCCACTTTTGCATACTGCATTATTTGGAAAATAATGACAGCTATGTCTAAACTGAAAATAAGATGTCTGTATTTGAAGTGCAAAAAACAACCTGTTTTATCTGGCCAGTGTAATTTTCTGAATGATTCCCAAGAGAGCCATTTGTTTTAGGGTATTTTCCAGTGCAATGGATTACTTTTTTTTTTTTTTATAAATAGAAGTGATGTGATAATCTACGTAAATGTCTGTTAATATCTCCATAAAATATTTGTTTAAGGTCAGAATTGTGTAATAACCTGATTTCATAACCAGTAAATCCATGCATTTGCTTAGAAATATAGAAGAGTTGTAAAATCGGGATTTAAACATTTGTTTATTCATGTTTGCCATATATCTGAGATCACTAGTCAACATTATAAAGAAACATTGATAGCAAATGTATGTTTTTTGTAAGAAGTGTAACAGCACACCAACAGGACAATGCATAACTGTAATGTTTGAAAAATTAAGTGCCAGGAATATCAGGGCAAAGTCTGCAAGCAAAAAAGATATCTGTTTAAGTTTTAATGCACGTTAACGCATGTTCTTTGGATCAGTCAATGCCTCTATTTTAAACCATTCTGTAGAAACAATTCTGTGCTAAACTTGTATGTTATATTCATTTTGCTTCAAAAAATGTCCTCTGTGAGCACGTAGTTTTGTCCACTTTGCACCATGAGCTCTGTTGTGGCTGTAGTAATTTCAGCAAGGCGAGGTGCCAAACTTGCCTGGTTTAAGCAAAGTTCCAGTGGGAGAACCCCTAAACCAGCTAATGAAGCAGAAGGGCACTATTTTCATTATCCTTACTCATCTCTGTTTTGAAGAGCTAATGCAGTGCTTTATGCTTACCTTTAAGCTGCCAGAAATAGGCTTATGTTCTGCCCAGATATAGGGGCATATATCTCAGTATAGGACTTTTTTTACTGATAAAATGGGTTTAGCGCCTGATCCAGTATTTGTTCCTCTCAGTGCAATTGGCTGAGAGCCTTTATTTAGTAGAGCTTCCCTTCTTTGTTCACCCAAACTATTTATATACATGGATCTAGAGAACTCAGGGAAAATCAGAAACTGAATCTAATAGTGAATTTTGTGTATAGCCTCTCTTTAAAAGAGGGGGGGAAAGCACCTCTAAATGGAGCAGATAGCTGTTTTTCAAATACACTTTTTCAAATACACCCAAGCTTTGAAGCTTTTGAGAGAGAAAGATCATATTCTGTGGGATGCAATTTTGGGTGCAATTTTAAAATGCAATATAGTGCATTGTAATAATGATTATTTTAAGATCATGAAGAAAGAAAAAACAAAATACCACAAAACAGTTGACATGTCTGAGATACCACCTTAGATTGTGGATATTCACTACAGTCATAAGAGCTCTATAGGAAATATCCTGTTTCAGTGTGAGAATAAGAGAACTTTACTATACCTGCTAGTGAGTACTTTGGGATTCAGTGTAAGCACTGACACTATGAAAACAGCTTTGTTGGAGATACAAACTCAAAGGGCAAAAATGATGGCCTTTTCTTAAGCTGTAAATGCTTTGCGTCTGTCCTGTTAGTTTTTATGAGTACATTATATCCTGGTAAATCTCCTGTATGCAGGCAGCCAGATGTCTTATACATTGCCAGCATCCTACAGTTCCTGAAGACTTTAAAGGAAGTAGAAATATTGCATTGGCTTTGGTTTTTCCCTATCTACAGGGAAATTCTTCTTTTAAGCAAGATATCTGGAGTTGGAATGGAGCTATGACATACTCACAGAGACCCTTGTGTTGCAGTAAGAAAGTAGTGCTTTCTGATGGGAATATCCAGCCCATTAAGAATTCCTGTATGAAATGCCACTGTTATGCAGCTGCATTGATTGATCCTATTATTTGAGCTAGCATCTCTCTGCACTGTGCTAAACAGACAGATCTAGCTGTCTTTATTCAGGTGATATATATTCAAATTACATACACTTCTGCCTAGAAAAGGAGGATTAGTTTGGCAGTTCTATTACAGCTTCTGTCAAAGGCAGCTAGCTGATGAAACCATTTCTTTTCATGTGCCAATTAATTCACATCTCAAATTCTTCATCTGCATAACCCAGTCTTTTGGAAAGATGCCATCTCACACCTTTGCTTGTTCTGCGCAATAAACTGCCACACAACTTGATGGGACTCAGTGCAGCCTCCATATAGAGTTGGGACTGCATCAGCTTCACAAACTGGTAGGCAAAGCCCCCTCAGGGGAAGCGCGGAGAAGTGGCAAGAACAAGATTTCTGGCATTTCAGACTTGCTCTCCATCAAACAGTTTGTGTCTGGATAGCTGCTAGTGACACAAGAGGGCTGACTCCCGAGCTACATTCTGTTAACAGACAAGGGTGTGTGTAACTGCACAAAATCAGCCCATGGTCCACACTTGGATCACCACTACGCAAACCAGCAGCATGATGCTAATGTCTTTGACTTTAAACCAGTATGGCACTACTGCCTTCAGTGGAGTAACTATTGTGCATGTCATCATCATTCCCGTATATGTAGAGTAGCATGAATACCTGTTAAGGTGCTGCTCTATTCTAATAAGAGGAAAAACTGAATATGGATGCTGCAAGTTTTCAAGTTTATGAGAGTTTTGGCACCTGTCACAAGGTTTACATAGAAATTTATACCTAAATCCAAAATCATTTATCAATTTCCATGTCCACCTCCCCATCTCAGCCCTAAGTTTACTAAGCAGCTGTCTACTCTAGATAAAATAATCTTGGAGATTATCTGTCTGGTGTGAAGATCATCAGAAATCTGTCTGAGCTCACATACCACCTACAGTTCAACATCCTGTGTGTGCCAAGAGCCAACCTCTCTGAACAACTAGGGGCTATATGGATCCTGCCTAAAACACAGCAGGATTCAGAAGAGAGCCAGAGTAATGTTTCAGTTCTGTGACGGGCTTGAGTTAGTACTTACAGAGAGATCAAATACCCTCTCAAGAACAACATGAAACACAAGATGAAACAAGCAAAACAGTCAGAACCATTTTCTCCCCAAAGTACAGCCAGTGATCTTTCTCACTCTAACCTCCTGAGGGCTTGGTAGAGCTCAGGCCTACTACCCTCTAAATACTGTCTTGCCTGTAAGATTTTCTTGATTTTTTTTTCCAGAGAAAATAGGATGTAATAACTACATAATCTTATCTGTTGGAATCATTTTGTTATAACAGTAATTGTATTACCTGAGCAGTAGTAATCATTTTGGAATCATTTTGTTATGACTAGTAGTAATCATTAGAATCATCAGTGTAAAACCAGTCAAAATTATACTTTGCTTTTAATCTGATAAAAACCTCCCTCTGATTCTAAAGGGCAAGTTAAAGCTAAATCTAACACCCTCTTAGCATTTTTAAACCTTCTGCTCCTCCAAACCAGGCATTATTGTTGAATCTGTTTGATATAACAACGTCTTGCCAACTGGCTTATTTCTCAATGAGGCCTTGCAAATATAATACCTTTAACGGTCATAATTAGGGCAGCATTAGACTCTTCAGACTAATGTTTGCGTAAGCCATTTTGATTAGGCCCACATTCTACAATTTTATTTAAAATGTTGCTTAGGTTCTGATTTACATTTTCTTACAATGCTTCAGACAGGGCACAGTTCTCTAATTCTCACTTAAAGACCAGGAATTTCTGTAGTGTCTTCTGTATCGTAACTCTTGCTTGTGTATCACCTTCATCTTGCTCTTGTGCTGGCTGCACCTGCCTTCCTTGATCTGGTTAAGTTTCTAGATAAATGGATAAACCTTTGTACTGAGTTGAAGTGCAGACCACAGGCAGATGTTGAACAGTGGTCATGCTGTATCCATATTTCTTCAGACTGTGCTACTCAGAGGGCCCAAATGGTTGGGTCTGAACTTAGCAGTCTGCAGTAATCATAGAATCATAGAATGGTTTGGGTTGGAAGGGACCTTAAAGGGAGGGGACCATCTAATTCCAACTCCCCTGCCATGGGCAGGGACACCTCCCACCAGCCCAGGCTGCCCAAAGCCCCATCCAGCCTGGCCTTGAGCACCTCCAGGGATGGGGCATCCACAGCTTCTCTGGGCAGCCTGTTCCAGGGCCTCATCACCCTCTGAGTAAAGAATTTCTTCCAAGTGGCCAATCTAAATCTACCCTCTTTTAGTTTAAAACCATTCCCCCTTGTCCTAGCACTGCATTCCCTGATAAAGCGTCAGGGAGTCCCAGCTTCCCTGTAGGCCCCCTTTGAGCACTGGCAGGCCGCTGTAAGGTGCCCCCAGGGCCTTATCTTCACCAGGCTGAATAATAGTGGTCTGAATTCTGTTTAATGTTTTCTACCAGGACCCAAAATGTTACAACAGACCAGGAAAAAAGGTTACTTCAGCAACTCCGAGAAATTACTAGAGTTATGAAAGAAGGCAAATTCATAGATGGCATCTCTCCTGAGAAAGAAGCTGAAGAAGCTTCTTACATGGAGGACTGGGAAGGTAAGCAAGAGCCTTTCTAACCGCTACCCTGATGAGAAAAACTGAGCAAGGATTACTTTATATCCAAAATCCTTTCAAAATTTAACTTCATTCTTCCTATTCAGAAAGTGCTTCTCAGAACTTTGCAAGAGGTGGTTTGTTTTCCCAACCACAATAGGAAAAAAGAAAAAAAAAAAAAAGAAAGAAAGAAAAAAAGATTCTGAGTCAGCCAGCATTTTCTTTAGTGTAAAGACTACACTGTCTGCTGCCAAAAGTGGCATATGAATATTCACATATGCTTCATCTGCTGCTGGGTCTTGGCTGCTGTGGGTTTATCTTTCCCTTTATTTGCAGGGCTAGATTTCACAGAAAATCCTAAAACCCTTGGAAATTTGAATCAATATGTTTTGGATAACTTACAATTTTTACTTTTGATTTGTTTGCTCCAGTATTGTAAGTGTCACCTCCAGGAAACCTGTCTGTTAAAGATTCCTTATTATAATGTCCTTTCTGTTCCTTACTGTTTACTTGTCACATAAATGTGTTTTCAAGACATCCTAGTTGAGCTGTTTGCTTTCCGAATTCTAAATGCATCTTTATGCAGACTTAATTCCTTGCTCCTTAGGAAGCTTTCAAAAATGATTCAAAGTATAAAGCATAAACAGCTGCCTCAAGCACTGTTTTCTGAAATCAAGTTCATAATCCACTTTATAAAATGAAATGCACAAAGGCATTGACTCATATCTGGTTTCCAACTTTATAAATAATATGCCATTTATTGCAAAAGTCTTAAAAATCTGTAGACAGGAACAACAACAAAAAAGAATATATTTGAAGATCTAAGACACAGTTTTCACCTCTTAGCTCCCACAGCTTTCAGCAAAGCTCAGATAGTCATTCCTGAAAAACTGGGTTGAAATCCTGGCTCCCTAAAATTCAGTGGAGTTTTCTCATCATCTTCCAAGAAGTCACATTTTGCACATTCTTGCCAGGCAATTAAACAGATGCCACTTACACTGTCAGTGCTAAAAAACAATTGTTCTAATGCTTCTGCATCCGTCACTGAAATCAGTACTATTTTAAAATTCTGTTAACATTTCAAACCACATGTCACTTTATTCCTAAGGTTACCCAGAAGAGACCTATCCCATCTATGATAATTCCAATTGCTTCAAGCGCAAACGGGAAACAATCCTGGTAGATTATCCTGATCTCAGCCAGCCCTCTGCAGAAGAACTGGCCGAAAGAATGGAGGGCATGGAAGATGAGGATTACCTGTGCAATGAAACCCTACTCTCTGGCCTCACCATGGGAAGGGACAGCCATGATTTAATGCAGAAAAAGGATGAGGGAACTGGCATTAGTGAAGAGGAGAGGGACCATCATCACAGCCAAAGCATTGAGGAGTGTTGTTACTGCTATGAGGAGGAGGAGGATCCTGCTGTTATAGCGGAGAACGCTGTATTCCACTCAGAGAGCTGCAGTGAAACAGAAGAGCCAGCCTCAGAGGACCTGTTCATGGAGTCTGACAATGAAAATGCGGCACTGAAAAAGCAAAAAGCTAGTGATTCAGATGAAACAGGCATGCTGAGAAAGCGCAACACAAAAGGACATGAGTAATAGTGACAATATGTGAATGTCATCTAGGTGGTGACAGTAAAGGTCATAAACTGTCAATTTGTGTGATTTTTGCTTCTGAAGAAGAAAATTCTTTATTCATCTCCGTGTACGAATTCCATTCCCACAGTAACAATCACATCATCCACCCGAACTGCAAGCCAACACCCTTTTTCATGCAGTCTTGTCAACTTATTGCTGCCTTGCCAGGAGCACTTTGTCCTTCCTTTTGGAAACTGATACCTTGAAGAAGATTATTCCATTCATATATTTGTGTGTTTTTGTTTTTTGTTTTTTTTTCTTTCTGATTTTTGAACAAGCAGGTGTTTTTTTTGTTTGTTAGTTTTTTTAGCCAAGAGTAAGCCAGATATCTTTCCTAAGAAAAATCTTTTTTTTGTGTGTGTTACCAATTATGAAAATGAATCAAATTCAGATATAGTTAAGAGATTATCATGAAGCTGTAAGAAGAATGTAAGAAGTAATGTAAGAAGTATGCCTTCTTACTCTTAACCGATCAGCAGAACAGACCATAGTCACACAAGTCGTTCTTTCTCCACTGTGTCATTGCTGCTGGAAGCCCAAGAAACTGTTGTTACTACAATATATGAAACTTAAATGTTACCACAACCCACAGCCCATTTCCCAGTTTATTTAATGCTGTAAGACCAGTAGCATAACCTTTTTCATGTCCCAAGAAAAGCATAAGCAAGACTGAAGCATAATGAGTTTTCATTGTCTTTGCCATAGTCATGGTGAAATGACTTGGTGAAACTCCCAGATGGGCACAGGAATCAGCCCATACATTGTGTTATAGAACATTTAAAATATCCCTGGTGATTTGCTCTTGAACTTTGGAAGTACTAGAAGTACATTTAACGGTTCATTTGAATCCATGCATATCTTACATTTAACGAACTACACGTGTAACCACTATGTACCAGCTGTATTCCCAGATCACCAGGGCATATCTTGAGCATAAAAAAAGCATTTTGCCCTGCACACTCAGATTGGGTTTGTTGTTCGGTGGATGTCTGCTTTTGAGACATCTCTTTTGTTTTTGTTATCACTGATTTGTTTTCCAGGTTACAACTGTGGCCTGATGTCTACATCGTATATGTCATTCATAAAGAATTCCTGCTTACAGAATTAAGGAATAAAGAACAAAACTAAGTTCATAGTAATGGAAGACAGAAAATAGAGGAAATACATTGAATACTCTGTTTTACTAGGAGTGTATTTCTTTTAAAATCATTCTGTAGACCAACTTTTATTTTTTGTTTCCTGGACCCCCTCAACACTGTCCTTCTCTCTTCACTGTGTCAGTAGTTTGAGCCCTGTCTCTGAGCTGAACTCGTGTTTTCTTCACTGGGAACCCCTGCTGGGCCTTTACAACACCCATGAGTGGATATGCAGAGTTTCTATCCAAGCCAGAATCTCTGCAGGTGAGAATAGCAATTGATAATTTTTCTGCCTTAGTCAGTGTCCTTGAGCTAGAGCACTAACATCAACTGATACCAGTCGCTGGCAGGGAAGGCTATTTTCACAGTCTTTGCCTGCTAATAGTCATATACTTTGCAAAAGATGACTTTTATCACAATCTTGTCTAGCCAAATACTTGCACTGGCAAAGGACCTTGTCCTCATTTGAAAACCACGTTTCATTTAGAAAACACATTAATACCAAAGACAGCTGTTAAAGGACTGTATTCATTCCACTGCAAGTAACAGTGTCTGTCTGTCCCATGAACAACTCTCTCACCATATAAACACTCCTAGGAGTCGCATGAGTGAAGAGGCAGAGTGCAAATGATAAGATAATGGACATTTCTGCTTCTTCTGTAGAGGTGGTCAAGATGGACTAATACAGCTGCATGACTTGCCAGGCATATAGCCTTTATTTGTTACTTACAATTGTTAAGAGAGAGACATTTGTGCAGGCTGCTGTGGACGTAGCAGTAGCCCAACCCATTGCCATGAGAAACAAGGGTGCCATCTTAAGTCTACTGCAGCTTATAGAAATACAGACCTAGAAAATTTTACCTGTCTATACAAATATATGCTTATGTCGTGCTTCAAATTCCAACTGCTTATAAAGGTATATGAAATTTAAAAAAATCGTTTCATTTAAATTTGTACGGTTAACTTTGTGCAATATATTGTAAACACATGAAAAAGTGGTGTCACACATAAAGCATAGGGTAGAATTTTTAGCTGTTTTCATACATTAAGAAGCTAAAATGTAGTAAATTGTTGTGAACAACAAAGTCCACACTCCAAAGTGCGTTAATTGTAAAACTCCTGCAGACTGCATCCAAATGCTCTTGCTCCTAAGGACAGTTCAATTCATGACAATATCCAGCGAGTCACTATTTGTGTGCATTGCACTGGATTATGCACACAAATGTGGGATACACATAAACAGTCCTGTTAACCTTCTGGTGGTCGGTGTTTCCATCCTGACTAAACAAGTAGGCTTACCAGGCCTTGAGACAGCACTGACTGTGAAGACACCCATAAATTTGATTGTATCTACTTAGCTTCTGAGTGCTGCATTAGTAACGACTCAAGAACTGCCGAGGCAGACCCAACAGCCAGGAAGGTAACATGAATACCTCTTGAAAAAAAGAAAGGGAGCGACGCTTGTAAAACAGCACATTTATTAACAGTATATTTTGACATGAGGTTTTCTGAAAGGAGAATTGATGACAATGAACTAAGGGCCAGATCACCAGAGAGACTAAGTAATAGCAAAACCCCAGCATTTTAGGCACCCATCGGCCTAGAAGAAATTCCAGTTTCTAAGCATAACACAGGGAGTGTGAGGCCCCTTACTGTCACACACGGCCCAGCTAAGCAGAGAACTGTTTTGGCCAAACACCAGGAATGCCAAAGGGAAGACTTGCCCCTAAAACAATTAATTCTAGACTTGGAGGTCACTCAGTTTATAAATGTCAGTAAGAAATTTGTCAAGCACTTTAAGGGCTGTCCCAGCCTTTCCTTGTGGAAACTAGGGATAAAGGCGGCCTGTGATAATGACACTCACTACAGTAGTGGGAGGCATTTATAAATCCTCACAATGTGACCTGGAGCAAGGACCATGAACCTCAGCTGTCCCCCAGGTGTGGCCTAATCAATTCATACATCCTTTGGAGCTGTTCCACTTGCCCTGGTAGTTAAATTATCCTTGTATCAGCAGGATAAATATCAAGAAACTGTGTGTGACGTACTAATCTTTGAAACTAATAAAAAAAAATTTAACTCCTATGTCCAGTCTGGTTTTTGACCTTGGTCCCTTCCAGCGTCCCACAGTCCTTGCTGACAGGCCATTTTTGACAGAGAGAAGGCCAGAACCTCTCTGCAGGCCCCTTACCATAGGTAACAGCAGAACTCCGATCTCTCCTGGGAGTTAGTCTGGCAGGCCACCGTGGTCGCTACAGGGACACCAAACACGTTGCACTGGAGTGTGAGAAGAGAAAGAATTCTATCACAGCACTAGTATTTAAAAATAATAAAAAATTCCCCTCCTAGCACAGAGACCAATTGTTAGGACTCCTTTCAATACCTGTGAGACAGATAATTGCTTCATATTCCTTTGCAGCACCAATTGGCAAATATGATACTATTGCAGGTTGACAGTGCGGTGCCAAAGAGTCTAAACAGCTCAATCTTGAGGTCTTGATTACCTTGGCAGCCCCATGGAGAGTACCAGTAAGTGCTCTTAGGATGTGGCCAGTGATATGTCACACAGAAACTTATCAGGAGCCTTCAAACTAACACTCCTCCTGTTTATCTGACACTTCCTTTTCTTTGCTTCAGCTCCCCTACCTGCCCTGAAACAGAAGTGTGTATTTATATGTTTTAGAAAAGCATCACCTCTGAAGCGTGCCCAGCATTCTCAATTATTAATTGCTCATTTTTAGCAGAGAGCAGTTGTAATTTGAAGAAGAGTTTATGTGAATAAAATTAGGATTCTGCCAAGAACTTCTATTAAATCAAAATCACAGGTCAGAACACGATCGAACCTGGGACGCAGGAAAAAATATGGAAGCTCTGATGGAATCCCACTGAAAGCAGTCAGGCTTATTAACAGCACATTCTCCTTTACTTGCAGTATTTCTTAAAAAAAATTAAGTGGCTATACTTTTTATTAGTGCTAAAATAAATAGCACATTGTTCAAATTAAATATCTGATAAAACATTCACTAACCCAGAAGTGCTAATTATTCCTGGGTATTTGTTAATGGTTACAAATAATTCTATAATTCTATAGGATCAAAAAATAAACTATGAAATATAAGATCAGCGCTGGCCCCCAAAATGCTGTAAACAAGATTATTAATTAAATAATATTTGTGTAACAAATAAACATGTAAGAAGTTTATTAGACTCTTTGCATCAAAAATCAGTGATCTATTAATGATTTATTTTGCAATGTTTTTTATACTAATCACATATTTCAAAGAAAATATATGCAACATCAGATGACACAGACCAAGTATCCAATGTACAAATACAGCTGGAAAGATTGGTCTAGTCAAGTGATTTTTCCCAGCTTTGGAGCATCACCAATTTTAGGGAGGGGCAGATTCCTAGAAAGCAAATAGACATCTGACAGTAGGCTTATTTTTCTCAATGACTTTTCCAGGATACTTTAAGTACAGCCCAGACACCTTCTGTCTGCTGGTAACTACTCTTGCGATCAACCACCTATTAAAATGCAAGATTACTCCAAACATATGTTGGGTAATATGAGAAATTTCTCGAAAATGAGTAAGAGAAGGATTTCTACAGTGTGTACCAATTTCAAGTCTTTAAGAACGCAGTTCAAGGAAAACTGACAGACTGAAAACGTGTGTGGATCTGGTGAAGTTGGATTTGACATATAACTTTTTATGGTTATTGTTTTTGTTTGGAATCCGTATTAGCATTAAAGGTAAAATTTCAGTTAAAACAACACTGGAAACTCCTTACGTTAAAAACCTCCATATTCTGTGTAGGTAATTTATTAAGGTATTTCTGACACGGGGTATGGAAAGACATAGTTTTTTCAAACAAATTAAGTTTAATATTTTTGCACAATGTTCAGTATTGACAAACACTGGAAACTATATGACGGAAATAATGTAAATTATATGAATTATGTAAATTATGTGAAAGTAAGAAATTAGTCATTGTACATACTGGTAAATAAACGTACTCCAGAATACCAAAGAGTTTCTTTCTAAAAAAATTACTTAAAAAAGCACATTCTTGCAGGTTTATCTAAGACTCCATATAGACCTGAACCAAAGTGAGACACTTAACTACTCAAAAAAGAACAGGACAGTCTTGTGCAGTCATAATATATTACAGGTTTTATGAAAAAAAAAAAACCATGACTGGTTCACAAGATTAAGACATTTTTTGCCAACTTTGTTGTTTTCCAGTTTTTAAACCTCATATAATTTAAAGGAAAACTAGACCATAACATACTCAAATGTTACTGTATATCATTGGTTTATTTAAGAAAGGCAAAGAGATGAATTAGAAAATGTTTACTTTGGGGATAAAAAACAATTAATGGAACTGCTTTTTCATTGTGTGGGTACAGAAGCATCCATGTAGCACCTACATTTTCTACTTCTAGTAGTTTAAGTAAACAATTCAGAATCAAAGGTGCATTTTTCTTTACAGACATAGTTCCAACAAATTCTAAAATGTATATTTCTACAGTTGCTCCAAACACTGGATCTTTCAGACCATCACGTGCTGCATGGAGACAGTGTTGGGAAAGATAACAGTTCAGTGTCTACCAGGAACTCTCACAAAGTAACCACATCAAAAGTATTTACTTTATAAAGATGCATCGCATTATAAAACATCCTCCACAGATATATCTTCTCTTGTTGCCCTACTCTTGAGTGTAAAAAACTATTTGAAAAGGAGAGACAAAAGCCCCAGTCTTGTAATGATGGGGTACGGATGGGCTCAGTGCATGGATCATCAGTCTGACTGAAAAGTCAGCTCAAAGGAAAAAGGAAAAGCAGACAGTTACCTATATTAAATACAGACATTTGTATGAAGAAATTGAAGAGTTTTTTTAGCCTCGTCCACATACAATTTCAATTAATCAAAATTATTTTAAGAGAATTCAAAAGACAGTCTTTTAGAGATATCTTGCAATAATTAACTCCGAGACAAATTAATATAAGCGTTTATGCTGACAGTGTGCACAGTGGGACTGAAGACTGATTAAACCCTAGATATAACTAATAGAAATTTTTTAAGAATATGTAATGTATGTGTGCACATGGCACATAGATTTGCACACATAACATTGGAAAATGTTAGGAAAGTCATAAATTAAAGCTACTCCTAATACCGAGAATCTTGCTTTACTGAGCATGTGTATGTGTCCCCTTTATACTATGTAATCTCCAGATGACCTTATTTTCATGTCACTGAGTACAAGATTTTTTATGTAAAATAAACTGTTAGTTTCAATCACAAAAAGAGAATTTTACACTTTTAAAGACTAACAAAATTAACAAAGCTCCAGTATTTATTTATTTATTTATTTTTCCATATGTATTTTACAGTAACCAGCTGAATGAGGTTTGTTTCTTACTGACCTTGTTTCTTAGGGAAACTTTGTATGTGCTTTTCCAATTGCTGTGCAGGGTTAGTTGTTTGGTATTATTCCTTAAAACATGGACAACTATTATCAACTTTTTTTTTCCCCTAAATGCCCTGTTTAGTTGTAATAATGACATCATTAATTATGTGTCATATTTAATAGAAAAGGTCAGTTTCTTCACTGACAGACATTTTAGCGTGAACAAAGTATGGACAGAATTTGTTCGCATTTCTAAATCCACTTTCAGAAGTATTCATGCCAATAATGTCCAATTTCTGAGAATCCAGATAAGTCCATACAGAAAGAAAAGAAAACATTAGGACTCTTGTAGAGACATGCACACATGGCATTATGGAGAGACAACTGAAATTAAAGAGAAACTTTCAGTTACAGCAGGCTTTGGATTAAGCCCTAAATAGAAATAAATGGGTAAAAATGTCATCATGAGGAAATCCACACACAAATAAAGCTGTTTAGGAGAAAAACAATTGGTATGGGCAAAGTTCTTATAATATAATGCAACATAACCAGTGACCATGAGAGTCTATCAACAAATACTGAAATCTGTTACTCACTCCAAGGGATGCCAAGCAGGATGCCAATTTTCTGCCAAGAAATATCCTGCTGTCTATCATTCCCCAGCACATAATCACTGCTTCACTTGCATGCTGGAGCTCCTCCATACCTGTAAATGGAGCTTGTTTTCACTTTTGTTTTGCTTTCTGTAGCTGTACTCCTTTGATTTAATATATATATATATATATATAATGTTTTTTCCTGGGCTTAGAAGCAAGCATAATAAAGAACTTTTCTTCTTATATGCAATGCAAATACCTGAAAAGTTCAAATAACTTAAAGAGCCACAGATCCCAATCTCTGCCTTCAGGAGGAGCTATTTCTTCACTATTAGGAAAACTGTATCTTAATGACTTCAGTTCTGCAGCTGCTTTTCTAAGCTTCCATACACATCTTTGCAGCAGTGTCCTAAAATGGGCACTTGTCCTCCAGATCTGGGCAGATATAATGAAAAAGAAAACGAGAAAGGAAGATTATTTTCTCGCTGAGAAACAAGCACATCTGTGATGGGCCCTGTAAAAACAAACCTGACTATACTGGTATACTTGTACCATGTTCTGCTATACGACTAATGCTGTCACTGTTAGCATACAGTCCACAGATCCCTGGCTTGCACAAAATCCACAGAAGAAAGCACGCTGTTGTCAGGAAGCTTAAATTCATTATACAGGTGTCAATTATTCAGAGAGGGCTGAAAAATGCTACACTAAAAAAAAGGAGACTTCAGAAATGCAGCCTCTGGTGTGTAGGTGCTGAGCTTTGTGACTACAATTCAAAGAGCTGACTGTTACAAGTGCTGTACTGTATATGGTAATTGCCACCCTGAGAATATGGCAAGGTGAATCCGTTTACATATGTTCTCCAATATCTTGGCCAGAAACCTCTTCAGTGCTTTAAAATTCACTAACAACCTTGAACTGTGTGATATGATGAATACTCCCACTGAGGATTATGCAACCAGCATTAAAGGCCACCCTACTTTGAAATGAGAACATATACACAGGGATTTAACACACTTTAATTCACAGACATAAACTTTTTAGGTTTCACTAACTTTACTTTCTTGAGTATCCCCATATGGAAAAACCTGTACAAGCTTGAAACAAGAGAAAGTTATAGATGAATAAAATCAGCGAGCTTAGAATAAAACGAGGAAATTGTAGTAATACAGATTACTAAGAAGCTGAAAAGCATCTGCCACCTGCAAGAAAGGATTTGAAGTGATATCAAAGAGGAATTCTTCCTTATGGACTTGTGCTACATAGTCAAAAAGAGAATAGTGCTGTTGAAAACAAGCATAAGAGTAGTCATCACAGATCCTTGGGTTGATTAAAAAAAACAACTGTCATAGCATCATTACATTCACTGTCTCTTGAGAATCCCTAACAGCTGAAGAGCCGTGTTCCACAATCAGCTTTTTAAGACCACATTGTTACAACCCTTATAAGGGTAGCATCACTGCTGTAACCCTACTTTAAACCCTAAGTTTGAATTACAATACATAGCTTCAGCCTATGTTACAAAACACTGAATCTTCAAATAAATACAGTTAGAAATGAAAAGCTACCTCATTGCCTTTTACTTAGCAAAACCCTGTGGGCGCAATTTAAGTTATCTGCTGAGCAACTTTTCAGTTCCTGACAGACAGCATCCTCGTCTTTGTTCTGAACCATCCTTATAAATTAATATGCGTGAAGCTTGATTTTAGTGTAATTTCAGCTGCCTGACGAGAACACTCTAGAACATGGGTTTAGGGATTAAGAACCTAGTTCTAGTGCCAGCTCTAAAAATAACTTCTTGTTTGTCTGGTTGTTTTTATAACTGGCAAACTTCAGCATCACTGCCACTACAAGGACAATACTTACCTGCTGCTCCTGGACTGCTGTAAGGCTTTCCTAACAGATGTGCATCATCTTTGTGAAGTGTTGTTTTTAGTTGCCGGATGTTTGTTAAGGCTGATATTTACTGACCTACTTACAGATTGGCCCCAAGATGTACTAGAAGATACTGCAATAAGGAAAAAAAGTATCAACAGAAAGCCCCCTGAAACAGAAGGTGTTGCCATTTAGGTGAAAGAGGTCTGTATGTTAGGACCAGGTCCTAATGCTGAATCCCAGATGTAGTACGGAGCAAGGTATCATAAGATATTTCATGGCACACACTACTCCGTCAGTAATAAGATTCCTGTTTGAAAACAAGCCCTCTGTCAATCCAAGTAGCTAAAAACTAAACAAAACAAAATAAACAAACAAAAAAACCACTATGTTTAAAGACACATGAAAAGCAATATAATTGTATTTCTAGCCAGTGAGGGCAGGAGATTCTCCCTAAGGAAGAGAACAAGATGGTAATAATCGGGTAATCTTCTGATGTCCCCAGTCTGGAATGAAAATCTGCTGTTATGAGGTGCCATAGCTCATGAATGTGTTTGAACACTGAACTTTATAGCATGAGCAGTGCCAGAAGCCCATTGTCACATAGCTTGCTCCAGTTTTGTGTACATACAAGATCTTCTGCACTGGCAAAATAAACAATCTCATGAAATAATTTTCCGAGACATCAAGACTAAATGTCTGATAAAATTATACTTGCTTAGACAGTAAGAAGTTTTCAAGCCTTGAAAAAAATAAAAATGAAAAAAAAAAAAAACACAAAGGGAATTAATTTATTTCTGATGTCATTTGGTAAGTTAACATAGCAAAGGTATGTGACTTCTTACAGGATACTCAAAAGCGCTTAAAAGAATTAGGAAGCGCAGTCTTATGAGGAGTTTGGAAATCCCATCACTTACTGTGTCCTGATCACAGTGACAGATACCTGCAGCCAAGCCCTAGGAGTCCGCATGGGCCCAACTGTATTCTGCGTGCACAGACAGAACTGCAGGACCAGGAGCTGGCTGCTTACGTGAGAGCTCAAACTTTGAAACAAGCTTGAGGAAAGAAAATTCTGAACAAATGTTTTCCTTGTAATTTCATCCCATCTGTAAGCTTTAAAATCATCTTGATTTTAATGTTAAAATCTATAAACACATTTATAGCTTACATTGTGTCAGTTTGAGAAAGTTCGCTTTATAAATTACTGATACTTTTAATGGCATTGTGCCATCTGGAATAACCTCAGTTTAAAAAAATAACGTAGTTATGGGGTCAAATGTGGGAAACAGCTTGCATTGTAAACATCATCCCATGCGAGTATAAAGGTAGTCAGAAATCACGAGACTCATTGTTTTTAAATCAGATGTGCGTGACAGAGTCAAAGACTGCAGTAACAACAGTTTTGAACAGCTGAGTCACATCCAAGGAAAAAAAAGTACAAAAGGCAATTTGCAGCACAGTCACCAAGTTGTCTCAGTTTGCTACATAAAAGCATAAGTAGGCAGTTTGATTATCTGAATCACTGCAACGTGTTCAGGAATAGCAGTTTAAAACAACTGATGTGGCAAACTAAAACACAACCAACACATTATTGTGAAAAGACAGTGTATCAGATGGTTTTTCTTTTCTGTTTTTCTGCATATTTGGTGATGAAAAATGACACAAGGTAAAAAATTCAAGCCTCACTGAAAGCATTGGCAAGATTTCCACAGAATTCACCAGTGTCAAGATTTCATCCTAAGTGACTGGTTAGCTGTTCAGTTTCTACATGGGAGGCAGACAATTGTTCATACCTTACTGGAGTTCCTTCAGTGAGAACTGATCTGCTTCCTTAGCACACCAACAGTGCCTGCCATCCACCTGCCTCAAAACACTCCTGGGCAGCCTGTCAGCAGAACAGGGATGTAGGCAGGTCCAAAAAGTATTATTTCCATTCAGCTCACTAGAACTGAGGCACAGGGAGGGACAAGATTTGCACAAAAAATGGATAAACATGCACTTAATGAAAAAGAGGAATCTAAAATTTCTAGACAGTTAAATAAAATACAACATATAAAATAAGTTTTAATGCATTTTCATCCAGTACACAGGCATTTGTGAGTATCAGCTACTGAGCTATCATTCACAGCAAAATACCAAAACACTGAGATAGCTGTGCAAATCCTTTTCTTAGTTCCTTGGCAAGCAACAGAAAGAACTGACAAGTAGCTACACAATTAATTTTGAACACTTACAGAGCAGAACCCTAGATGATATATTCCATACATAAAGAACAACAGAAACACAGGTTCATGAAGTAGCACATAATCTGCAGTTAGATTAGCTCAAGATTTATATGTATAATTACTTTCTTCTAGTAATCAAAATGAGGCCTTTTGAGAAATCTGAAAGCCATCAGCCCATAATTCTAACAAAGGTGACTGCTGTTCTATCACGTGCTGTCCTTATTTGACAAGCAAAGATATGTTATTGGTGAGTGCATGCTTCTCTAACACCAGGAAAAAGCTTGCAAATATTGTTTTAGGAGAGCAGCGAGAGCACAGGGGAACTAATTAGAATTCCACATGATCAAACCCAAAATTTTCTCTGACACCCGTCAAACATCAGTAGAAATTTTCTGCCCAAACCACCAAGTAACCCACTGTCCTAGTTTACTGAAATAATCAAAGACAAAATATTCTGATACTGATCTAGAGTCTTCATCTCTTCAGGGCAAGAACTCCAGATTGCTGTGTGACATTCAGTCCTTGTTTTATCCTTATATATAAGATTAATACTAAATGAATAATAAAATTTGCAAAAAGCTAAGATTCAAGAACTGGGAATGCATTTATTTACTATGGACCGGATTGATCTCATTCTTTTTTAATGGGCAGCACTCGGGTAGGGGTCAGATACTTACAGGTAAAAACTGATCTCTCGTGCTCATTGCTTTTATAGACCTCACTGACATCTATGCTTGTTGAAAGTCCCTCTTCTTTTGTTCATCAAAAGGGAGCAGAAGCCAGAAAGTTTGAATTGATGGCACTGGTTCATCATGACAGATATCATTTGAGTTCACACCAATGTTTTTTGATCGTGCAGCTACAAGAGCTCTTTTCACTAGAGGTCCTTTAGTTCTAGTACTTCAAGAAGACAGCTAGCTGCAAACTCCAGCACTATTGTAAGGCAACTTGAATAATTGCCCAGTATTTAGTACAAAACCATTCTCATAAACTTCTTAGCATCAGAATTTGTAACGATGGCTTATGACGTGACTATTTTATGGGACAAATGCACCTATGTGTGCCATATTTTATCCTACAAAAGGAACAGAGTGATGTTTAGCTTTTGGAAAATAAAATCTCTTTCAGGGCACCAACACATTTTAGTCCACAAAATCACTTTCAGCCTTTTGAAAAGAAAAATAAGGCAGCACTACAAAGTGGATTTGTGTAACAGTTTGCCTCTGGGCTTGTGGACAGTTTTGCTCATTGATTTGCAACCAACGGTTTGGAACCTCTGGTTACTGAATAGTTACTGAGAGAAATTGTGATTACATTTTAGGGAAGCTTTTTTATCTGCTTCCTTTTAATATGTTAATTTGCTCCACCGAAAAGCCAAAGGGCCAAATTCACCCCTCTGATAAGGCTTCTATTATAGGAGCATCACTGGATATGCACTGAAGGCATTACTCATCTGTGGAGAGATCACCGAGTAATATTGTCAAAATAAACACTTTTGAGTTGCACGTCCTTGAAGAAAAGATAAAGGGATTGTGAAGAGAATGAGAAGGAACAGAACATCAGAGATGAAGAAAATTAGATAAAGGGCCAGGAAGAAACTGTTTGATGTAAACAGAGTGACAAGTTAGATTAAGAACTCTCATTAAAGCATGCAGTATTTGCCTATAAGCAATTCAGGCAGGGAATTTGTTTACAACGCTCTGCCAAAATCAACAGCAGATGCAAAAAATCATCAGTAGTGGGATTTTAAATAATACTAAATCTACTGTATCCAAACACTCACTAGGACTATGTGAAGGAAACCCACAGCTCAGTACCATTATATTCTTTGACGCACTGAGTGAACAAGGCTATGCCCTGTTGCACATTAATGTGCAGCCCCTCCAGAAGCCACTACTAATAAGACAGTGTCACTAACTACTTCTAGGTTACTTTAGTATGCATATCTCTCTGAAAATATATACCGGTACTAAGATTTTGTTGCTGGTGTGGAGGAAAATCTAACTGTGATGACTGTGTAATCTCGGGCATGATTGTACACTCAGACAGAGCCTGCTGTGACTTTAGCAAGTTAGCAAAACAAAATTTGGAGATGTGCTGGAAACTTGTAGTATCACCTTGCACTGTTAAGTAGCAGTGCCCTTCACTAGAAAGTGTCCATCAGAAATACAGATGCTAGTCTAAATTAAAAGCAACTTCTTCTGGAGCAGATGGCAATGGTCAAGTGAATCAAAAGAACACAGTACCTTGCTCAACAACAGTGAGGTATTAGGGGCTTGGCAAAAGCCACTCAGTATAAATCCTATTGCGACTGAACCAGATTTAACGAGAGCTCCTCATTGCTGTTAGCCCCAGGTTAACGTCCCCCTCTAGTGACCTCAATTTATGGTAGGGAATTTTTTTTTCAGCAGCATGTTGGCTGATGTCCCTGTATGATTCTGTTAAGATTATGGGAATTTGAGTCACCACTTTCCTCCTGGCATGCTTACAGGTTAAAAAAAATACCTGGCCTGGAAAGGACATGCAGCAAGGGTGAAGTTACACAATGTGCTGGCAGCAACACTCTCCCAAGAAGCTGATCTCTCTGCCTTTTCCCAGCCCCTCATTCTCACCCTTGTGCAGGAGTTCATTGCACATGAGCTTCCTTTTCATACCAATTCCCTGTGGGGCCATGATGCAAGTCAGACCATTGTTATGATCCAGGTTAAAAATAACCCCTCCTAAACCAACTCGACTACTAAAGCCAACGAATTGTATATTTGCACCAGAAGACACTTAGTTCCTTTAACACAGCTTTGTGCGCAGACAGAGCCAGAAAGCTATGTCAGGTGCCACTTTCTCAGGCTGTAAAGACGACCTATGACTGGTGATCCACAAAATTAAAGCCACACAGATTCAACCATTCCTGTGCTGCAGAGTTCTTGAAACCCAGATCAGACGTAAGTATCAGAACTAGGAATTCCTATCTGTTTTTGCAGTAGTCCGAACAAAAATTCTGGTTATCACTGGAGCTAGTTTTTAAAGACTGACAGGATGTACCAAAGGCTTAAGGGCTCTGTTAAAATCCAAAGTGTGATCACAGATAGGAACGTGAGGTGGTGGGAAACCACCAAGTAGAGGGGAAAAGAAAGCACCCATGAGCAAAGCATTCAGTATCAGACTGCAGCTCATTACTCATCATTTTGATCATTCTGTAAGAGAACTGACTGCTCATTTCTTTCAAATAAAAGACATCTTTCCATTTTATACCATTGTGCAGAAATGCTTCTTGCAAAAGATCAGAAAAAAATTACAGAACCTCCTGTTATTTAAAGATCACATTTGACAGACCGAGTCTATCAACAAAACACTGTTCAAAGTCAGAAGACATTTTTTACATAGATTTCAAAAGGATTAGAAAAAATGCTGGCAATTACTTATTTCCATCTCTTATCTGAGATTTCCTTGCCTGTATACTGGGAAGGAAACCTGAAGGGAAATGTGAAAAAGAGAGTATATTTGTGTTATTAGTTGAAACTAAACAGTCCAGACGGCAAAACCTCTCCTTGTGGCCTGTCCCCTGTAGTCAAAAAGGGACTGACAGCTACAAGACAAGCAGATTTGATCTCACTTTCTTATTATGTAAACTTTGGTTGTGCAACATGAGTCTATGAAGATAAAAAGCAGAATCTGAATATATACAGTATAAAATACAACTACTTTTTCACTTTACACACCTTTCAATGCCCTTTCTGGTGAACTACATACTACATTCTGTTGTGTGCCTTTGGCAACAACATTGTATGGAACAATGTCAGAAAGATTCATTATTTTTAAATCTGTTTTATGCTGTGCTTTCAGTTGCAGCTCTTGGATTTTGAGACGTTTAGAAAAGAAGAGAAGAGAAGCTTGTTCTTTCCTTGTGTTTTGGAATGGTACTTGGTTATATATTCCATACAAATGAGAAAAAATGAAACAAAAACTTCACACTATTTTTATGCTATTCAGTGACCTGCCAATGTCTCATTTGTATGCAGCATACACTAGATTTGCCTAGAAGGATTTAGCTCAGTAGCTGGCACATTTACATTACAGAACAACATACACAGGTTCAGTCGATTTCATTGTTCTTACAATGGGAAATAAATATGAAAAGTGATTGTTGCTGAAAGTTCAAAAATGCAGTCAACAAATTGTGAAATTGCAAAAGGTCAGACAAATTTAATAAAATATTTCCATTTACCTTCCTCAGCTTTACACAGCCTGCTTAAAATAATAAGATTATCTGCAGAAAGCCTTTACCCAACTGTTTATATCACTTCATACAAAATATGTTTGAATTACCACAGCAATACAAGGCTATAAATTCCCAACACGCAACATGCCAAATTCAGCATAAGTTACGCTTTCTTGGCACCTAGAGGTTTCCCTTTTCCTTTTCTGTACTCCCAATACATTTTCATTTGAAAAAATTAAAAAGCATATAGATGTTAAAACATAATGACAGCTTAGAATTCAAGTGACTTGTGCAACATTATTTTGTGCTTTCTACTTCTTCATTTCCTCCTACTGCGATTAAAATTCATCATGCCCTTCTACATATACAATAGGAATGCATCAAATTCAGTCCAGTATAGGTTTTCAACCCTTAGACTTGGCTTTAAACTACATGAGATCCTTGCAAATTCAAAAAGGTGCTTTTTTTTGTGATCTTTCTTTCATGTTGGACGATGTCAAGTTCTGATTATTCAATGTAGGAATGCAACCTTGAGGTATGATTGCAGCCTCAGAATAAATCTTAAACGTAGAAAGAAATTTTTCAAGAGCGCACTTTCTGGATTTAAAAAAGACACACCGTTATAATGGTGCTACTAGAGCCACGGTACAGTACATCATGGCACATCTCCATAACATAATCAAGAACATGAGATAGAACCTCTATTTACACAAACTTGATGCCACTTCCAGAAAAATATGACAGAAAAAAAGGAAAACATTTCCTGAATGTCCTGAATTTTTAGAAGGTTCCTTTTACTTTCTCTCCAGCAATCCAGTGGTCCTCCGCAATTGCATTTTCCCTGACCTGTTTAGTACGGACCATGGGTGACACCAGCAGGAATTAGGAATCACATGGCAAACGGCTTCCTCTGAGAGGATGCTCTCCCATACCCCCTTACTCACAAGCCAGCTTGCTGTCAAAACTTGAAAGGGCAATAGCAAAGGCTTGTAGCGCGCACATTGGATAGTTGTAGTCCATGGTGAACACATCCTCAGCCACACGGCCAAACTGCATCACTATATAGTCAGCTGCAAGAAAGGTCATAAAAAATGACAAAGCGTTATTTTTGTTTGCAGCCCTCATTGAATAAACATACATGCAACATCCTCCTCTGGCCCAGCTGAACAAAATACAAATGAAACATGCTCACACATCAAACTTCACAACACTTACTCATGTGAGTGGGTGTACTGATATCAGAGAGGGAGAAGCAAGTTGAATGAGGAATGTTTAAGTGGTTAAGGAGTGCAAGACTTGTTACTGACTTTTAGAGAAATTACATAGATAAAAAATGTGTTGCTTTTTTTTTTTTTTCAAACAGAGGTAAAATTATTTCTCCATAAAATGATCAAGCTTCTTACAGAGACCTAGTACTGAGTTTCACGTGCCACAAGAATCAATTAATTCTATTCCTACTTAAGTGAAGGCAAGTGGACAATTAAGCATAAGGTAGAAAGAGAATGTATGATTGTGATTTAGATGTTGTCATGTATCCACGTTGTATCATATTCAAAAATTTTTCCCTCAACATTTTTTCCTTTTTGTACTCTGGCAGCAAGAGGAAATCTCAGCCTCATTCACAGTCTGAAACAGCATGTTTCATTGAAGATGTGGATCTAATTGTTTTCCCTTGGAAAACACATCAAATTCATACACCGATGTTTCAAACAGCGTTGCTTCTGGAGACTGGCACAGCCACTTTTACCACAGTTTCCTATACTCCCTGGCTGTCTAAGCATGACACTGTCCTAGTCCAGTGTAGTCCAGCAGCCAGTGACTATTTATGCATTCCTGAAGCGAGTGCAAAGTGGAGCAGTATCATTCCGCTCAAACGCTTGTCTTTTGCACTGCTCCAACAATTGTACCTAAGCCTGAGAAAAAAAGAGGGCCCTACACGGCTGACGGAATGCAGCATGAAGGTATGGAGCTAGAGGTGGTGTGAAAGGTGGTCCTGACATTTTCTAGTACTGACATTTTCAGGATGTTTGG
Organism: Anser brachyrhynchus; assembly: GCF_964034855.1. Lineage (NCBI taxonomy): Eukaryota > Metazoa > Chordata > Aves > Anseriformes > Anatidae > Anser > Anser brachyrhynchus. The sequence continues at coordinate 3,599,211 of NC_137699.1, forward strand.
TAGGGCTAATGTTACAAAGAGTAGTTAACAGCAAAGTGGATACAGAATGAGTATGAATGAGAATGAGAATCAGACCGCCACCGGTTGGACAGTGTATGGAGACCAGAGCAAACAAAAAATCAAGGAAGGGCAGTGTGATGCAAGTGATTCAGTGAAGTGATGCTGCCCCATGGTCCTGCTGACCAGGGGTACATGAGGCACAGATGCAGTGAGTTCGACCCACACAACTAAACTAAACTCATTCAGGTAACAACAATAAGGGCAGAATCACTGTCAGGCTGGGTATGTAGTCCTGTTTCTACACATTAAAAATAGAGAGCCATACTTACGATCATTATCATGAATAATCTGGAAGTTCTTCACTGAGGCCTGTGTGACTCGACCATGGAAATTTAAAACATAGGACTGAGTGTCATCATTCCAGACTGGAGTTTTGTTATGTAGCTCAATGACACTCTCTGTATTTTTGTTCTGCCATCTTGCAAGCAGTGTCTCATGTTCCTGCACACACCACAGATAAGCACTTCAGTTTAACAATCACAAAAGATGAAAACATAAATTCACATACACACAAATGTTCATAAATCCAAGCCCAAACACTTAACTGTCACTGTCAACTCTCAGCGCAGCATCATCAAATGAAATAGAGAATTCTGAGTATCTTAATAAGGCTATGCATTCGAGTCCTTTTTGCAGCTTGGAAAAGGTTAGCTGCATCTTTTGTTATCTAAATACATTATTATTTGTAGTGCTGTTGTGAGTCACAGAACTACTCACACATTCCATTGTTCTTAAACTGTTTTAACACATTTTTTAAATCTCTAAATCTCCAGAAATGCAAAAAACTAACTCTATCTGAAAAAAAAGTAAAGTAATTTTTATTGTTGACTGATGGACTTACATTTCGTGGTCTGATGGAAACTCGTTCATGGTCCATATTCATTCCTGGTATGATCACACTCATTTTACGAGGTCCTTTAAACCCCAAGACATTTGTTTCCTAAATGTAATTAGAAAAGAGCTCATCATGTTCTATATTTTTAAAATTAATTTCTCCAACAGAGAGACACAGCAATAGCCCAGCGAACTTAACGTTAGTCAACTCAAAACATCTTGAACTCCTACCTTCACTGGCACTGCCAAACTCTAGCTTTGTCTGAGAAGCTCTGACAACAGGAAAAATAGAAATAGAGAGGTTTCCAAAAACACTCCTAGCACTGGCTGCCAGCAACCTGAATACAATTTAAGAAATAAAAAAATAATTCCTTTGTTAAAAAAAGATATGAACTAACTAAATTGCTTGGATACTGCTGGATCTGAAAATATAGTAGTAGTATTTTAAAAATCATAAAATGCAGTCACACATTTTGATGAGAGACTAAATTAAATATATGGGACCAACTCCATTTATTCCAGAGCCAGCACAAGAGCAAACAAGAAGAAGCTGCCAGTAAGAGCATCTGTTACCAGTGCTGTGGTTTTCAGTCTTCAGATATATTATGCTTAAAGATGAGCATGGTAAAAAACAAACACAATAGCATGAACGCAAATTTTTGAGCTATGGAGGCAGAGAAAGTAAAGAAATAACATGGGCACCAACAACAAATCCATGGAAAGAACAAGTTCTTCCATTAAGTATGATTTGATGCATTTCTGACCAGTTTTTCACAAAAGCATCCAAGTATTGCACTATCCTCTTAAAACATAACCACACGAAACAGTGACACCTCTAAAGGTCCAACTCCACCCCCTATGTTTTGTAGTATTTTTGTAGTATCTTTTTTTTTTTTTTTGGTCATATACATTTTTCCCCCTTCACCTTTCACAAGCGAAGGAGGCTTTGCAAAATTTATTTGTACAGAATATTTTTCATCCATCAGACCTTTGAAATAATTTTGGCTGTGTCAGCAAACCACCTGGAGATTTTACACAACTCATTGATGATTTTAATGCATGCTAGGAAAATTCCACTGAGACATTTTAATACTCTTGAAGCAATCTAGGTATATTTATATATGTCCATGGCTATATACTTTAATGGGAAAGATTCAACCTCTTTTCCAAATCACTTGTATCAAGCCCCTGGCAAAGTAAACCAATGTTTTCAGTTCAGTTGGAAGTGTATACTTGGTTTTGTATCATGACAAGACTCAGACTAAAATGACTGCCAGCAGATTTTATAAGCAGGAGAGACTCAGCAGAGCAGAAGTCAATTTCTAAGAAAAGATTCATAGTTATGCTTATTTCCACTAACTACTGACAATTTTGGTCTTCTCTGCAATGCCTTACAAGCTTTTCTTCTCATCAAGCTGCTGTTACGCTATATACAATTCATTTAGATGCTGACTGGTTGAAGACATTGTTCAAGGTAAAATTAAATAATAGTGCTGAATCACTTCCCTCCCAACAAGCAGTGCTACCACTCTGAAACAACAGTACTGTATTCTTTGGATTTACTCAGAAACACAAAATCAGTATTTCTGCCAAATGATAAAGGAATGGTTTCTAGCTGCACATTGTATCAGTCACCAATTACACCAAACATTTATTGGCAAGTGTGGCAAATCCTTTTGCTAAACTCAAGGTACAGAATTAAAACTCTACAAGCATAGAATATATGAGGACAACAGTAGGGATAAAAGAAGAGCTTAAATTAAGAGCAGACCTTTCCAGTCTACGTTGCAACAACCAAAATTAATTCCCCTTGTCTCCCTGGTTCTCTACTTTGCATGTGCAAATTCAAGACTACAAACAGCATTATTAGGGAACATAGGCCAAATTATGATTTCACACCATTTTAATGTCACTGGCAGTCTTGAGTTACATAGGAGCTCCACATAATTGCTGTGAGCTGGCAGAGCTCTACAGACTTAAATCAGCTACGGACTTGGCCCAGTGTTGCTGAGAAGCTGCACTCTCTGCCTCTGTGCCCAACCAGCAAAGCTGCTCATGCGTCAAAGCTCCTGCAGGCATGCGTCACAACAAACTGGACTGAAAGAGTGCAGACCCTCTCCCCGTGTTGCTTTTAAAATATTATACACTTTCATAAAACTATGGCAGCTATTCACTGTATTGGGAATAGCTGCCATGATAAAAGCTGTATGCTGTATATGCCAGCAGCTCCCAGGAGACTCACGATTTCATTACCCCATATTTGTCTTTACTTCAGCTACTTTCCTCTCTGGACTTGGATTTGCACAGGCATACCTTGTACTTAATATATTCTGTAGAAACATATATTTCCAGAGAAAGCCCAGAACCACAAAACCCCAGAACCACAAAACCCCACTACATGAGAGCATAATGCAAGTGATTGAGGCCTGATCAGGAACATAACTTGCTGTATTGAAACCTGAGTCACACCTTACAATACCAGCTGAGCTCCCTGCCTGTAGAATCTGATGCCAACTGAATTGTGCAATACTATGGATATAAAGGAACCTGGAGCAGAAAATCCTGGTATGAAAGGTACAGTTAAGTCTCCTCGTTTCTTGATAAATTCTGCCAAGCGATTCTGAAATCAGCCATTAGGTGCTGCTGCAGATTTATTAGTGTGCTAGCCTGCCGCCATCGAGAAGAGTAAAAATGGGTAAGAGCACCCGATGAAACTCAGTCTTTGCACTAATGTTATTCATGTTGCTTGAAACATTTCTTAAGGTGAGCTCCACAATGAGAGCTCTCAACACATTTATCCCACAATTAACAACAGATATTGTCACCTTCTGCCTGCATAAACCAGACCTGCCAAAGATTCAGCAGGTCAGGCTCGGTAAATTGGTGGAAGCGGGTACAGCTTGCTCTCCAGATGGGTACTTCATTGAATGAGCTGAGAGACAGTGAGCTGCACAGTGGCACTTTCAAGATACTGCTTATTATAGTTTTTGCTGCAGGGAAAATCTCAAGGCAAGAATTAAAAGGTTACCTTAGGACAAGGGTGTTTCAGGAGTGCTCTTTACGGCATTCTTTGCTGTGCTTCTGCTGCTTTCAGGAACAATAACCTCACCTTAGCGAACCTAGCTATTAATGAAACTCAATTTAGGATTTCCTTTGGTCCTCTGGCCATAGCACACCAGCAAGCCTGCTGCCTTTTGCCATGAGTATTAAGACATCAGTGGAATGAGTCATTTTCTTATACAAATGTACAAGTTTTAAACTGCTGATCTGAAAACAGGCATATAAAACCAGCCTTAGTCTTATCCACATTCTCCAAACAGGGACTGTGGTTCTGTTCTTTCCAACACGTGCACCGCACTTCTTATTACCTCTGCTGACTGCAACTGAGTTTCTTATTTTGTATTGTTAATTGTTCAAATATCAATATTGCTCCCTTATACAAACAGTGCCAGAATTTTTCAATATTTAACTTTTTTAAACTGTTTTTGTTTTCTCCTTCTATTTCCAGTTTGCACCAAATGATTATTTACCCGGCTCTAGAGAATACCCTCCTGTGTAAACTAGTAAAATCACCTTTATTAAACATGGAAGTTCTAGGTTCCTACTGAAACTTCAGTTGAACTATAAACTGACATCAAATCCTGGACTCTGTTGTTAAATCCTGCTATCTGGATTTTCTGAAATTCTCAGAGTTTCAAATCCAACCTGTATAGAGGGACCATATTGTGCACTTGTGTCTGCAGAGACCACGTGCCCAAATAAGTGCAACTGAAGAAACACATTATTTATAAAATATTCACACAAAAACTACAAAGTAAGCAGCAGAAAAAGAACACTTTAAAAGTTAATACTGTCACCCCTCGGTGCTCTCAGCACTTTACATGGAAAGGATGGTTCTCTGCTTTCCTTTTCCTTTCCTGCTTAAAGCTTCCAGGCGCACTGCTCCTTGCATCCTGAAGCTGAACTTTCCAGGGACACATTCTGTGCATATGCTGGTGAAATGCTGTGACAACTAGACCTCGAACTGAAAGAGCTCCAGACATTCTTGATTAGAGTTAGACAAGAACTTTTCAGAAAGTGATTCTTGAATATTTTTGTCAGTTGTTGATTTAGGAAAACAGAAAATTTTCTATAGAACTGCATATACAAATTAGAAGAGTTACTTGGACCCAGAGATTTCTGGACAGAACACTCTCACTAAAGTAGTTAGTCATCCTGTAACCATTCCACAAAACCAATTGTGCTCCAAGTCCTGGTTGTTTGCATTGCCCCTGACAAAAGCTATTTACTCTCCTATAACAGACAGTTTCCTCTCATTCAAATGCATTTTAGAATTTTGTTTTGTTTTGCTTTCCTGGTAAAAAGGATTTTTAGAGCTTTTATGCCAGTCTCTTAGCCACTGCTGCAGACCCAACTGTCCAGCTATGTGTTTTGGATCAGAGAGGCCTCCCCAGAAATGTCATTACAAATGATCATGACTTATTTCAGCTGTTCCAGGTACACAACTTCTCCCAGTTCAGGAGGCTCCCCCAGATGGTGCCTGCAGTCTGTGAAGCATCCTACCGCTTTGAGGGGTTATGTAAAAGCTCCAATGTCTTCTGATCAAAAGTGAGAACTGGGCAACCTGGTTCTATGCACAACATTTTTCACCTCTACTTTCCACTAAATTTCCCAGTTTCTCCAGTCAAGATCAGGTGTTTCATTATGTCAAAACATAAATGTTGACTTACATAATCTTAAGTGAGAAGGAAATTCAGTGTGTTATTTCAGAAACTGAACTGCCCTTTCTTGCATACTTTGCCTGTGAGCAGTACTTACATAACAAATAGCAGCTAGCTCCTGACGCAGGATACTCGCCTCCAGGCTTGATGTTGTTTTCATTGGATTTACTCCATTGTCATAAACTGTAAACTTAGTTCCCATAAGATTTGATCTATCAAAAAAATGGAAAATCCAATCACCATTTGTCAATTACACTGCCTCAGACATCTATCCTTTACTGCATTGTAGCCCCAAAGGAAAGACAAATAATATAAAGTACAAATAGTTGTTAACTCTAATCCCAACTGAATGGCAACTCCTGAATTAAAGGCCGTAACAAAAACGTAAAGGTAGAGCAGAGCACAGCGAAGGTTCCTATCATTACACTGAAGACTTTTGATCACATCTCATAAACTAGTAAATTCAAGACGGCAATAAGGTAGGGTTAGGGTTATTTGTCTGATTTTTTTTTTCTACTTTTTTTTCCCCAGTATGCTTACTCTGTACAAAACCATCTGCATTCTTACCTAACTACTAGCTCCACTGGACTACAGACAGTGATTTTCATAAGGTTATAAATAAGATCTGTCTTTACTACTTAAATGGAAATCATACCAAGAAGTGCAAAATACAATTTAGAAAACATTAACGCTGCATTATCCTCCTTCTGTGTTTGCATTGCAGCAGTACATTAAGTTCTCAGATCCACACAGGCAAATAGCAATTAGGGGTACAGTCCCTTTCCTCCGGCACAGACAATCTAAACATACATTGAGAGGCACTGTGTAGGTATCAACAACAGACTGATGTATGATGGGGTGACAGACAGAAAAGAAGCATGTGGTTCTGAGCAAATTCCACTACATGTAAATAACTCTAATGAAGATCTTAAGAAATGAGCAAAACTCAAGAGATTTTCAAATTATTTAAGAGACAGAACTCCCGAAATATCAACAGCAGCTAGTTATAATCTGCTTGTGTACTTCTTAAAATTCCATTAAGATAACTTGTCTGCATCTTTGGATGCCCATACACCCTTGAGAATCTGGCCTATGAGCATTTAAGAGCCCCAGTCTGCTTTTAATAAAATGTGACTTCATAAGTACTTGAGAAATTCCGAAAATATGACTTGAAAACTGGTAAACTGTAAAACCATTATCACATGATGTAGTCAAAACTCCAATTACGAAGCCACAGTGATTAAAGACTTCTTAATTTCAAATGAACTTTATAGTCTCTCTCTATGTATATAAATTCTTAGATATATCAGTGCTTACCTCAGTTTTCCAATAAAACTCTCTCCGCCCCGAGACAGGTCAGTTGGGTCTATGGAGATGAGGTAATTAGAGGTTTTACTCTTCTTTCGCTTCCTTCCAGCTAACAGAAAAACCTAAGCAGTGCAAAAAAACATCATATTCTAGAATGCCAAAGGGGTTAGCACACACCACATCCTGCTTTGATATAAGGAAACCATAGGCAATTTTTCTGTCTTCCAGCACCATTAGCAAACAGAAGATCTCCTGGGACTTAGCAAAAACAGATAAAAATCATGAAGAGAAAGTAACTTCTCAACCATTCAGTCCATTATTTATGGTTTAAATAATTAAATCCAACCTATTTTGTTAAATGTTTAATTCTAGGTTGTACTGTCTCTTCCACTAGTATTGAAATAGATGCTTTTCAGGCCACAGAATGCAGAAAGCCCTGATTGCCGTCACATTAAGGTGCCATGCATGGATTATTTAAGGCCAAAGATTAGACATATGAAGAAGGGCAGCAGAACAAACTGATACTGGTGTTTTGCTTTTGAAAGACAGTAGGGCAGAACTCAGTGAAAAGGCATATAAAATACAAGATTATATTTTCCTTGTAAGACTTTTTCAGATTTTTTTTTTAAAATATATATTCAGATGCAACTGATATGCCATTCAAGGTATTTTATGACCTTTTTACCATGCTCCCTTTCCAAATGGAGGTAATATGTAGGGTACATCCCTCGATCCATTCCTTTCTTGTCTCTTGTGATTCTGCATTTGACGGTGACACCCTGTGGAGCAGGTCTTACAGCAAATTCCTCCAGGTCATCGACATCTATGAGAGGCTCATTTGTGGAAGGACTAGGGGCTGAGGCCGCTTCCTAAAACAGTAAACAAAACTCAGGTTTCCTCAGCTTTGAGTTACAAGGTTATAAGTACAAAAGAGTGACATTTGATGACAGCTGCACTTTAAAAATAAAAAAGGACATTGTCTTTTCTGTTCTGATAGCTCAGTGGCTTTAAGGCATCTTATCAAGCTAACTCCCTCTCCCTATCCAATTGGTTGAGTTCTTGGCTACCAAAGGCCCATAGAGAAGTTCTCTATCCTACTGATGCTGAGCACACAGACATATCTGGCAAAGAACAGGGCAGCTGCACGATCAGATTGCTGTAATGTTATAAAGCAGACTCCGGCTCACACTTTTCCATCTCAACGTGTTTCTCTTTTGAGAAGGTTCATATCCAAGCACAGTGATGGTCTTTGAAGGTTCATATCCAAGAACAGTGATGGTCTTTGACGAAAGGAAGAAATGGGATGGTGAGAGATGGATTAAGCTAGAGAGAACTCCAAAAGGGACAAGACTTCGGTGCAGTATATAAAAGAGTGAGCCACCATCAACTGGTTTAGCCAGAGCTCGTGATGTAGAATATATGAACGCTTTGAAGCCTTATTTTATCTTCAGATTGTAGCAGCAAGAGCAGGGTGGGAAAATGCTGAGAAAAAAGCAATAGATCCTTCTGAGCACCCACAAGAGGCAGAAAGGTAAATATTTACTGTTTACCTTTCTCTTCATTTAAGTTCAGACAATATTTGCTATTCATTACTCCTAGTCATTATTTTCATTGCTTCTGTGAACTGAGAACTATCACAGTAAATCACTTCAGAGATGCTTTAGTGTATACTGAGAACAAAATAGGAACGCCAGGCCTGTCCTGACTGTTCTCTGAATTGATGCAGTACACAGAAACCAACATGCTCCTTCTTTGGTACTGACTCCTTACCTTATTGGATTTCTTGCTTGTGGCAGAACCAGGCCGGGTGTTACTGTTTAGCTGTGAAGAGCTGGAGCTGTCTTCATCTTCCTCATCCTCTTCCTCATCAAAATTCATGCTGCTTGAAATGCCTGAGGAGAAAGCAGTGCCCTATGAAATACTGATACACTGAATCTGCCCATACTTGATGTAAAATACCATTTACACTGTTGCACCTTTAGGCTTACAGGTGAGAGAGGGTGTGTGCATGGGGGGGGTTGCTATATGAGGCACTGTACAAATAATACATGGCTGAGACAGCACCTGCATGAGAATCCAGCACATTTCAGCAAATGAGAAAGGAAATAGCGTTGTTTCCACTCCACAGAGAGGACTGAGGTACCCATTGATACATGAACAATATACAGCTAGGAATTAAATTCAAATCTTCTAAATCCCATCAAGTACTTCAAACACAACGAAAATCTTAAACCTGAAATTGAAGCTGAGTGGACAACCTATGACAGCCATTTGGAAACCTTACCAATTAAAATAAAACCCTTCTACAGCACACTTTTAACTGTTCCTATGAGATCGGATAAAGCACAGATCTTAACAGTGAGAGGAAAACATTCACATCAAGGAAGTGTTCTTATGCATATTTATTTCATGTAAAAAGCAGTATCAGTGCAGGCCATAGGAACTGCCTCAGAGCACTTAAAAATTTGACTTTAAAAGAATTCAAAACCTCAGACATTTCAAAGGGGAACAAAACTTTGAACATCAAACAGGATTTGGCAGCAGAAAGTGTCAAGGGTGGGACATTTGCCAGGCCTAGTTCTTCAAGGAGTATCATGCAGATGAAGCCACCCTGTACTCAGGTTTCACATATCAGAGGCAACCTACGCAGCATTTTTTTCTCCCCCCCAAAAATAGAAAAAACTTGGTCCTGAATTTCCACTGTTGGTAAGTCTGATGCAGAAGGATAAACGAAATGCAAAGATTTCCAGAGCTAAAAAGCATGGGCATAATTAACTTTTTCCTTCTGTACTTACCAGGAACATGATCCAGGGCGACAAGACTGGATTGGGAGGTGGAAGAGGACCAGGATGTATTTGCATGGGGATCTGGGAAAGGAAAAAATCCATGGGCTTGATTCTGCAAACCCTTAAGTGAGTGAACAAGCCTGACTCCTCATAGGACTAAAGGCTTATGCAATGGGGCCAAATAACTGCTGCCACAATTTTCAGTTAGGGACATCATGTCTTTCTGCATAATCAAATTCACCTTCCACCTGCTTATACCTGCTGTCACTTTCTTTGTTGTGTTTTGAATAAAGTCATTTCTGAATCCCATTCAGAGCTCAAGCTTACCATCCATGCAAAAACACTTCTGTGAATGGCGTGCCCTTCACAGTAAGTTTTTGGCCTATTTTTGAATTCTAATATGCACAAAATAAGCTGATAGACACACCTGATATACACAGATTTTACACAAATACTTATTCAGTAACACTGAAAAAAGTATTCAGACTCATAGTTGGATGGCCTAAATTCTACCTAAAACCCTGTGCATCCTAATTATATTACTCAGGCTATCTAAATGGTTCTTCTGTGACTTCATGAGTAGACATCAGACTTTCCTGCAACTTAGTCTCTGGAATATGAGCTCGGTCTGCAACAAGCAGAGACTGAACCAAACTAATGTAAGAAATATAAATATTGGAGACAGTATTAATAATGGTTTTCTTCAGTTCAAATTTTGGAACTGTATGAAGAAAATAGACATCAAAGAGCACAATATTTTTTTTAATGTTACTGCTGCTTCCAATAACTTGAATGCATATCCCTTTAAAACAGCTTTTGACACTAGATGCAGACTGGATAATAAAATAACACCAAAGCAGTAAGAGCAAATAGAAATGAAATAGAAGCACATGCAATTTTTGTTTTTCATTCAGCTGCACTGCAAATGGTCTCATTATCTACTTCTTCAGTTCTCCCAGTCTGCATTTACACCATCCAGCATGACAGCAAAAAGTTTCAATAGGATCTGGTTATGCAGGATAAGGCTGAGTTCAAAGGTCAATAGGTATTTTTAAAGCCTGCAGAACTCACTCATTATTAATCACACACTCATTAATTGCAAACATTAGTTCTTAATAATGACAGCTGATGTTCTAGTCAAATACGCATGGTTAACAGAGGCAATCCATTTCTTCAGCTGGCATCTGTGCAGAAAAGCCATACTTGCATATGCTATCATGCACAGACAAATGGTTTATTTCTACGTTCATGCTATGTATTTCACCACCAATATTTTGGTGGTGAAAATTCTGTGCCTGTCTTAGAAAGTCTCCACTCAGGACCTGTGGGGGAGAATGCTTCAAAGAGCTCCTGTGTTGTTCTTGAGCCCAGAAATCAAATCTATTCCTTCCCTAAATTTCAAAACAGCTGTAACTTCAGGTGGCAAAGAACTAAGACCAAATTGCTCATTCCAAGTCTTTACAGAGACATGGAGGAAACTGATAAACATGAAGACTGAATGTTAATTATTCAGTGTTAAAACTTACAGAAGTCTGGCTCTGTCCTAGTGACTCATTTGCCAGCAACAACTTCTACATATTAAGACTCCTGAAATCAAAAGGATGAATATTTCTTCTGCAGGAAGAAAATGATTCTAGCTATGCCAACTTCCAACAGATGGAGAAATCAAATAAAACATTTGGCATTTTCTTGCAAGTGGCGTATTCTCTTCACATTCAAGTAGCCTATGGCCTCTTTGTCTTGTAACTGAACTTGCCGGGTGAACCTTAGTGAGGAGAAATACATGTACTGAGAGAGGCTTCTCTCCACAAAGTTAGAGTCAAAAAGCAGAATGGGCACAGATCGGGGCTAAACAAATCTAATGGGACTTGACCTGCCCTTTCCCATCTTAGCAGTCACCTCTGTGGTTTTCTCCTTTTGCTCCTATTCCATGCAAGAGGAGGACCAATGGGAGACAGCAATTCTAAATGCTTTTTCAAACCCATGGGGACATGCCAATAAAGACATGCCAGAAGTATGAAGCAAGAGTGAGAAACTAATGAAAAGCCCTGGTTTTATGTAAAGGTTCCCATGACTTCTGGGATACTCGAAACAGTCTATCAAGCCTCCGTTACCAGTATCAAATGGCAAACCACATATGCAAAGTAAAAATATTTTATAGAGATACTACTAGTTGCAGTCTTGTCTTAATACCTTTGTGTCCCACAGATGATAGCTCTGTTCTCAAAAATCAGTAAACCCCAACATTTCCCCTTTTAAAAAAAAAAGCCCCTCCACAGGTTTGAAGCATATCAGTCTATCAGCCTTAGCAGTGTTCTGTTCTGATCGGGAGTATACTCAAAGACATGTTAAAAAAGGTCATACTATATATTGGTTTTATTGGGGGGTGGGGAAAGTAGAGAATAAAAATATATGTTAACCTGGAAAAAACATCAAAAATAGAAATGTACCCCAGAGTAAAAACCTGAGTGCTCTGACCTAATTTGAGAAGTCTGTTGATAATTTTTTTTTTTTCAAGTCAACCAGCTTTAGCAAGTAGTGTGCCTGGCTATTAAAAATTCTGAGCCATGGTCTAAGGCAACACAATCACCACACAGATCAGAACTAGTTAGTCATGCCAACATCCCTCTGACTCAAATGCCCAGGAAGTGCCCCACTTGGATAAAACCTGCCCATTTCAGTTGAAGTTGCTCACATCTGCAGAGTAATGTCCCAGAAAAAATGAATCGTAGTGAGAACTGCTCTGCAGACAAGAAGCGTGCATTTAGGTATGAATAGTCTATTTTAGATGAGTCAAGTTTGCACTTATATTTTGCTCTTTAAACACAAGGAGTTTATTCTTAAAGCATCAGAGTACTCTTGGCTCAGGCCATCTTAGCTTCAAAAGCTACACACTGAAGAAGAACAACCCCTAAGTAAATGCCTTCAGTAAAAGCTTTGTGAAGATTTTAGGATTTTTTCCTTCCTACAGTTAATGTCTAAAAAGACATAATAACACTGCAGGAAGGAAGGCATAGATGCATGAATGCGTACATACACAATCTATCTCCCAAATCATGCATGCCTTCAGAAAAAAATATAAAATCCAGAGCATTTCAGAACTATGCGTGAGAAATGCTGCAGAATGCACAGTTTTGTAATTTTCACGTCTGCAAGCATGAACACACATTATGAAACTACAAAGAGTTTAGCTGACAGCAAAATTAAAATTAATATTCTAGTTTAAATGTTGTTATTCCATACTCTTCTTCAGCCCTCAAGTATGTGATTTTGAGAGTCATATATCAAAATGTAACAGATGAATATGAGTATTAGCATCTGCTTGGTGCTTCAAAAGCAGCGCTGCACTGCAGATGGGAACGCCGCATCCCTGAGAGTCTGGAGGGCTCTTGTTCCTTGGAACAAGAGAGAACTTCATTATTTTCACGGATAGAATAGGACAAAGCCTAAAAGGTTGGAAAGGGAGAAGCACAGAGTACCGATCTCTGCTTAGGCTAGGGCTGAGCCTGAGAATAGGAAAAGGAGTCAACATACATAAAACAAGCATTGAGAATCCAAAGGTGGCTTTGGCTATTTACCCTTTTTCTGCATTGCTGTTCTAAGATCCTGTTTGCTTTGCTGTTGTTGGCCACTAGCCATCTTCTCTCCATCATCTTCATCATGGCTAGATTGTCCAACAGTGAGAATCTGCACTTGACTTCCTGTCTTCTGAACATCATCTTGAAAAGCAGCCGGGCCATCAATTCCTGTCAGACAACAGCAAAAGCCTTGGTTGTCATTGTGTCACGAAGTTACTGCAAAGAGAATCCTTCCCTCATAAAAAGCATCTTTTCTAAGAAACAAAGATCACGTGCTCATATTTAATAATATTTTCTAGACTTAAACAAGACTAAAATAACCCCCAAGGCAAAAATCTCATTCCCCGCTTGCCGCACTTCAGAATCTCCAAGAGGTGATCAAAATGTCACTGCTGCACTCCTCATCCTGAAAGCAACACATCTATGCACCAGAGGCACTGAATACTAAACAGAAATCAATTGGAGAGGATAGGCAAAGAAAACTGACGCAGCTTTCCTAGGGGGTCACAACTGGTTCAGAAACAGATAAACCTGAGTCCCAGATTATGCCATATCCCCTGTAAGACACAAAGGCTACCATTTATGAAATAATTCTTCGAAGTTTCAGAAACCTGGAAAATTCACCTGCAGATCTAACAGCACATACGACAGGAAGATCAGCAGATTAACAAGACTAAATATGCCAACTGAGTTAGTAAATTGCCGTACAGTTAAAAGACCAGAATGAAACTATTTGAAGATAACAAATATTCCTTGAAACCTGATTGGGCATGATCCTAGGCAACCTGCTCTGAGTAGGGGTGTGGGACTACGCTGTCCCAGAGGCACCTTCCACCCTCAGCCTTGCTGCCATTCTAGGAGTACTGGTGATAGCCAGAAACATTTTTTTTACCTCCTTACTGCTATAATTAGCCTCTGAAAATGAGGGGAAAAAAAAAAAAAAAAAAAAAAGGAAAACATGGGGTGGGGAAGGAGTATTCTTATCACAAACTAACTTCATTTCTTTCTTCAGGACAGCAGACTGAAATATCAGATTGCAAATGTACCACTCTTAGCTAAAATGAAGTGATGGTAAGTATCACTAAACCAGCTATATAGAAATGCATTTTGGCACCATAGAAATGGTACTATCATCATTTACAGACAGTAAATAACTTAAGCCTGTATGCTGCTGCTATTCTAAAAACTTTGTTAATAAGCAATGTGACGGAGAATTAGCAAGCATTACAAAGAGCTATTTCAGTAAAAGAATATGGTGCTCCTCAGACCAAATGGAGCAGAATAAATCCTGTAAGAAGGAGTACTACATGTTGGGCTACGTTTTCAGACTGTGATACGTAGCAGAAGTCTCCAAGATTACCATTTCAACCCTTTCTGCCAGCAGCTGTCAACTTGCATTAAAAGACATCTGGATTATACATTAGCATGCTTAACTGTACTTCGCCATACTTACTGTTACTGCCACTGTGGTGCGAAGCGTAGGTGGAAAAGAAAGTGGTCTACTTTATCAGCAACAGCACTAACCGTGCTACCACCTAACAAGATGCAGTTCAACACTGCAGAAGTATTTAAAAACTGTCAGGTTAGGTGGAAAAGAGAGAGACGAAACAAAAGAAGATGTGACTGACACTTCACAAATTCAGATTTCAAGGTGTGAAGGAATTATCGACTCTGCTGCATCATGCAGAACCTTATCTGGCAAATTCTACACCTACCCTGTAAGTTCTAATTTAGTTACCATAAAACTAACAACAAATTAACAATAGGTCCATCCAACCTTGAACACCTAAATAAAGTAGATGGAAATGTTTCTATCGCCTTTGTAGAAGGAGAGTTTCAGGCTCTCTTTGTGATGCAGAATGCACTGCAACCCCACAACCGTTGCTCTAATGATAAATTACCCTCCCTGTTCAGCACCAGTGACTCAGTCTGAAGTGGCCTAACGAGTTCTGGCTGCTTGATTATTTTTACACCTTCATCTGTTAGGCAATAGACCTCCTATACTATCAAGTACCTTGCCCTTTCAGCAGTCAGTCCTCATCAAAGCACCTCTTAACCTTATCTTTGATCAATTAAAGGAACTGAAGTTTTTATGTCTCCACACGTTTTCCTGGCCTTCAGATCCCCCACTCTTCAAATCATTCCAAATTCTTCAGAAGTTTCAGTATCCTCTTTGAAGTTTGGAATACCATGAGTTTAGTGTTGACCTTTTATGCCGTGTGCTGCATAAGAGCTCCTGCTCTTCTCACCTTGGTTGTCATCTTTCAGGAGCTGTTGTGGCTTGGCAGACTCTGTTCTGGGAAACAAGTGCAATCCACAATCTTTGCTACTAAATTACTAAAAACTAAATATAAAATCTGCATCCAGCTTTACAAAAATGCATGCTGTCTGAATGAATTCTAGTTTACTGGACAACCAGATTGCTATGTCAAAAAGTCTGACAATTTACAACGCAAATCTGTTCACTGTTGACATTTTTCTTAGATAACATTCTAACTCATACAGTGACACAGATGTTGCATACACCCACACTTTAATCTTACACAGGCTAAGTCAAGTTAAATAAAGAACAAGGAATGGCTTGGGTTGTAAGGGACCTTAAAGATTCTAGTTCCAAAAGAGGTAAAAGAAAAAAACAAACAAACAAAAAAACACACTGAAAGCTACAGATAAGGTAAACTTAACATTCTATTTATCTCCCCTTACAATACAAGCATACGGAATTTCATCAGGTCATTTATTGTACAGAAAAACAACAAAGGCAAACCCTGTAAAAGCAATGACTGCAGTTAACTAAGCAGTGAAACTGAGAAAAACACTAACACATGGAAACTTAAAGAGTTTATGGCATTCAAAAACTCGCATACATATTTGGGCAATAAAAACACTCTTCACTATAGTACGTTAGCAGGGACAAGTTATACATTGAACAGCGTAATTCCCAATGTTGTAGGTATAATATGGCAGTGAACAGAATAGCATTTTTACTGACAGTGAGTTATTTCAGGATAAGTACTACAGCAAAGGTGCTCTAGAACAGACAAGAGAGCTGCTCAGATCCACTGCAGTATTTTTAACAGCTTTATCCATCAACTTTAAAGTGACTGCCTAAAGTCAGGTTCTTACTATAATACTCAGAATTTCAAGTGTTAAGCACCCATAAATTTAACAAAATGCTCATACCTTGTGCATATCTAGCCCTTTATTAAGTTTTGGACACTAGAAACCTAATTTTGAGAATCCATTCCAAAGGGAACAAAACATCTTAATTATTCTTCTTCAAAGCAAACACTGATCTGCGGCAAAGGAAATGCCTCTGACGGCATGAGACACTGCACTGAGGCTGCTGCTTTCTGATGCCTGCAGAACAGCTGCGCTCACATCCCGTGCTGTCAGGAACATCGCGTACTATTAGGCAGTAGGACAAAGGCTACCCTGGCAGGTCACACTTTTAAAGAAAAAAAAAATCAATTTCAGCATTCTGAAGACCGCATCACTGGTGGAGTGTGCTATTAAGCATTACGAATGGTTCTGCTGGTGACCCCATTTAAGAGAATGGAAGATATAGGCAGAGAGAGAGAGAGAAAAAAAATAACATCTGCTGTATTATAGTATTGTATTAAAAAAAACAGCAAATATATTTGGTGCTATAGATGGTTCACAGCAAATGCAGGATTAACTAATATTTGTGTGTGTGCATGCATTCATGCTGCTATATATGCATGTGTAAAATTGTATTCAATGCAAGCATATATACACATTTCTTTTATATTTATCATGTTATGTCTATTTTGAAAGTCATAATTCAAAAGACATTTTTACCATAATCAACATAATGTCTGAAAGCACTTTCAAGCCTGCACAATTATGATACTTGAGGTGGATCTCTCTCTGTGTTCTCACTTTCTTTGCCTCACTGACTTCTCGTCCTGCACAATAAAAGCAAACCATCATGTCTACAGCTATAAGCTTCCTTGTTTAAGAACGGTGTCAGAAAAGGCAAAGAAGATGACCAGACTGTGCCAAAAAGTTTATAGCTAGATTCATGATTTTCAACATTTTTTCCCAAAAGTCAAGTAGAGAAAAAACGATGGTGATGTCTTTGAAAACCTGTTAAGAAGAAAAGGAATTATTTATATTATCCTCTAGGCAACTGTGAAAGAGGGCAGGGGAGAAAGAAGGAGACTGAAACAACCACCAGAATATCAGTCCCTTATGTAAGAGCCTTCTGGTAAACTCTGACATAGTCATGTCTCAGAGGAAACCCAGAGATACCCAAAATGAAAAATACATAATAATAACAATAAAAAATATACTAACATTCAGTGGCATTTCCATCCTACAAACTACTATTATCAACACCTGCATTATGTTAGCACCTAAAATCTTACAGACAGTATTGATAATAGACAAAATCATTCATTGCTCAAGAGGTAATCAAAAAAGAATAACATTTTAAAGCTTTTACTTGGAGTGAGGGGGAGAGGGAAGCAAGGAGATTGGACAAAAAGGAGGAAAGGACTACATATTAACAAGCTATGTATTTATGTATGACCAGGAAAAGCTTAGAGATGCAACTGATAAGTGACCACTACCTATAGATGAGTACCAGAACAAACATGAAGAACAATACTGCTGACAGACAACAGCGGACAATGCCCACTATTAGTCTTGAATAAGTTAGTTAGAAATTCAAAATTTGACAACCCACCTGGCAGCAAGTTATAGGCATAAAAACATTTGACTATATACTACATGAAGCCCCAATAATTGGATCTTTCAAGAAAATAATCAAATTGTGTTTATATACATCACGTTCCTGCATGTATTTATACATGCAAACATTTTGCTATGAAAAGATATTCAGCAAATGTTATTTACTCTTGGTTCTTTTAAAAGAAGTTATAAGCACAGGAAAGAATGATTAACTGATTATTTACAAAGAATCTTTACTGTACCTATGACAACATGAAAAGACAGATTTCTAAATTATTTGAAAATAACCATTATAGTAAATTAAGTACTTCTTCACAGGACATCTGCAAATTAGGAAAGAAATTAAAAAGAAACATAACATCAGAGACAACTAATTGAGTTCAGTGACTAAATAACAAATGAGAATACATATAAGGAAAGGTACATGGCATAGAAGACAAGTATTTCTGTCCCCACTGTACAAAGAGAAACTGCAGGAAAGAAAAATTCCTGTTTTCATTTTATAGAGTACTTAAGACAAATTCAACATTTGAAAACAGCTATATTGCTCACACACTAAGTTTTAAGAATGTATTTAAGCCTTTTGAGTATCAGACCCACAAAGGTGGCTGAAGCAGGCAGGAGGTCTCTGGAAGACCAAGACCTCAAGCCTCATTTTCTGACTTCAGCAGCTGTATGCAGGGGTTCTATAACAGGCGTGTCCTTCCTCTGCAAACATGCTGACAGCAAATGCAGTTGACACTATAGAAATTTTTCTTCATTTCTGATTGTAAATGTGCCTTCAAAGGCAAGATACCAGGTTAGGCAAAACACTGGTCTGAAACAGAAGTCATATCGACACAGATAACACTCAAGGCTGCAGCCAGCAGCAAAACTGCAATTGCAAATTGCAGAGCAGCCCTTCCTCCAACTTAGGGATGGTAGCACAAACGCTTCAAAAGACAAGGAGTTTATCCTCAGAAAAAATCTACTTTTATTAAACTGACACCAAAACAAATAGAATTTCCAGCCTTTAAAGAACTTAGCTGAAAGCAAACCCTCCTGCTTTTATTGTCTCAAGCAATCTTTTTATGTTAAAAAGACGAAACAAGAGTTGATTACATTTTTGAAATCCATACCTATCCAGAAGTTAGAACACTGAGCATAATAAGGTTTACCTCTGGAACAGTGGTACAGTAAAGTAATATTGTAAAAATCAATAAATGAAAAAGGTTATTTCTCAGAATGATTGCTCAGGAAGCTCTAATAAAATAGCTAGAATGAAGTATCAGGAAATTACATCTTTTAGAAATTTAGAACTCCATTGCTTAAAAAAGGAAGAGAGAGAAAAATCACTGTTGGGTGTAACTCTCCTCAAAAGAGAGAATGTTTGGAGGGAGTAGGGGACATTTTTGTTATACTTGTAGGACCGCATAACCTTAAGTATATTGTAGTTGTTAATATTTTATAAGCCATTTCCCAGTATATACCTGTTCTCTTAGGGGCTGTGCAACCATCAATATGGGTTCAAGCAAATGCAAAACCACAAAGGTATTTGCTTGTTAAGGAAAGGGGAGAAAAAAAGAAATTTTGTTAAGAAAGGACACCTGGAGGTGATTTAGTCCAAATTTTAGTTAAAGGAAGGACTCTTGCTAACACAGTATCAGGTCACTTAAAAGCAAGTGCTTGAGCACCAAGCATCTACATTTAACTTGAAAACTAGAAAACTGTAGCAGGAATCGTGCTTTCATAAATTTATATCTCGTGGAGGCCAAATGATATCTTCCCGGTCAAGTTCATGCGTTGCCAAAGCATTGCCTGAACGGGCTGTCAGATCTGGAAACAACTGGGCTTTTCTTGGTGGAAACAAATTTGTTCCTCCTACTACCCTTTCTCTTTAATGCAGGGGGAAGCCAAGATAAATCTACTCTACACAAACTCTCTTATTCCCATCAGAAAAGGAAGTGTTATAGTGAGAAAAAATGACGCTTATCCAACCAATGGTGCTGCTTTCTGAGTCAGCCAGCATTAATGTAGTTGCTTGTTACATATGAAAATGAGACAGGATGCACAAATCAAAACAGACAAACAGGCATGAAAGAGAGAAAAGAAACATGGAAGAAGCAAGCCAAATCAAAACATGAAATAGCCATCCTGGCAGAAGAAGTGCTGTGTTTCAGAGCAGCTCATTTGCTTTCTGACTCTCATAAATGGAGTAGGTAATATGTTTCCTAGAATGTACTTACATGCTGCAAGTGCAAGGGGTTCAGCTAGAAAAAAAACTTCACAGAATAATTTCTGAATTTTCATATCAGATTCACTTTGAATTAGGTCCTGGCTTTGCATAGTTCTCTGCTTATTTATTTTTTTAAAGTTCTTTTTATCTCCCTGATTCGTTTCTGCTCAATTCACTGTGCAAAGCCAAAAATATACGCTACCAGATAGCTTTAATTCACAAACATGTACTGGGAAAAAAAGAACAACAAACAAACAAAAAACCAAACCACCCCACACTACTGTGTGCCTATAATACTTTCAGGAATCTTAATTCTGAAAGAATACTCTAGGTATTTAGTATCTAAAGATGCTCAGGTTTTGTATTTGTAGTACTATGCAGGGTGCCTGCTTTTCATAGGTACCTTTTGCAACTGTTTTCACTTGTTTAAATTACTTTTCTGTTGGACTGTCTAGCAACACTATACACCAGGTTCACTAATATCCTTATTCACCCTTCCTAGCATCTCGAAAGTCACAAATGAAGCCAGAGTTCAATCCACTATTTTCACCACCTTACACATTAATTTGTTTCATTTTGTATTTTTTCCCAATACTGAATATTATGCCCAACAATAAACTTGGAGACCAAACCTTCCAGAAATACTGCTTTAATGAGCTAAGCTACTATAAAATACAATCAATTTACTGCCTTTGCAGGCTTCTTCCCACAAAAATGATGTTCCTTTCTAAAAATAGGCACAGATTATATTGGATATGTCATTAAGAGTGAGATACCAGTAATAATCACAGATTTAGAAAGAGCTGATAAACGCCATACTACCCATCACAGAATTACAAAATGCACTGACCCCTAACTCAGGAGGTACAATCAGCTACATGAGCAATTAGCCACATCCTTCTCTTGCCTTATGTCAGTGTAACCTCATTAAACCTAATATTTCCCTCGCGTTTATCTTTAGCACATTGTTCTGATCATAGCTTCATCATTCTTCAAGCCACTTAAAAAGGCATTACACATCTAAGACCAGAGTACAATCATTACACTACAGCTTCAAGAGCTATTCATGTATAATTCAATGATTTTTGGTCTGACTTAGCTTACTATTCATAGAATCTGGTCTAAAGACTCTTTTTTTCTTCAAGCACAAAGAGCTCTGCTATGCTCAGAAAAGTAATACTCACTATAGCTAAATACTAACGGAAACCTTTAAAATGCATATAAAGTGCATTCATCCCTCTGCTTCCAGCCTGTTCATTTACAGAACACACTAAAGTTACAGCATGAAACATCTAGATTGCTAAAATGTTAACACAAGTGGTCAGTTTGCCCCTCCACCCCTCAAATAATCCACAAGCACAAACATAAACCTCTTCTCAAGCAGCTAATGGTGATGGAAGAGATTTTAAAGATTCTGGCAGCTACATGACCCACAATCTCTCAAGATTACTTCACTCTACTCCACTGCTTCACTCCCTAAGCCTACAGGACACAGTGTCAATACAGGTGATAAAACACACTGTAGGAGATAAAAACCTTAAACTTCATGCTGGCCCCCAAGAAAAGTTCCGAGGCTACTCCTTTATTATGGGACTGAAACATTGACACAGCTGCCCTTGGAAGCAGTTTCCTATTGCTTCACCCGCAGGGCTTCCCAGATCTCTTGTGTCAAAGCTGCTGTGTGGACTCACTCTTCCCATGATATACGTGCAGTGCACACGCCACACTACCTAAGCAGTTTTCCTTCATGATTTTGATTTTCCCCTCTCAGGAAATGCTGGTATAATGGCAACATAAGTGCTACAGAGGACGTTGTTCAGGCTTTTTGCATCCAAACAATTTTCTCTTATGTTTATTGTGGGTATGGTCATGCAAAAAAGCCTGAGTGAAACCTGGAGACTGACTCTAGCTCCCAGTGGAAGTCAAAGTACAACAGCACCTAAAAAGTACACTGTGGCACCCTACACCGTTCAGCTGAAAAGTCAAACCAGAGAACTCTCCTTGCTACTACCTTTGTCACAGTTACTAAACTCCAAGGAAAGGGAAAGTCTCAAAGTTATACAGTAATGATTTAAATATTACACCGCACAACGCTCAGTTACAGCCTAAGACAGGTTTTCTTTTAAGCTAGCAAGAGGATTTTTATTCTCCTGTATAATGTACTTCAGAATAAAACTTGGCTTCTGTATTACTGTGCTGGAATGGAATTGCTTTTCATGATCAGTTCAGAAGCATTAGCTTTCTGTTCACTTAGTTTGCCGATAATTTTTACATTCAGTTAATTTTACCCTTGACTTTCACTTATTATTTTAAGCCTCGGTATCAGTATACACCAACTTTTTTTTTTTTTCCTTCAAATAAATAAATAAATTCATTACCTCAGGGCCAGACACTAAAGCCTGTTTAACCAAGTCCCAGAGGGACTACATAGAGAAGCTGTAGATTCAGATCTCAAGAATTAAGCTGCAATATGGTTTAATGAATTTTAATAAGATAGGCTCTGGTCCTGCAAAATTCCTACATATAAGCCCCTATACTCTGACCTCAAGAATTCCCTTTGTTAGTCATTATTATCATTAAACAGACTTATCAATGACAGACACTACTTTCTTACTTAAGCAATAACAGAGAGATTGTTGAAATGCTTAGGATGAGAATACAGTGTATTCTAATCAGGAGAATTGCAAATTATTGGAAAGGTATTTACTAATTCCACTACTCATCTGCCATCAAATAAACTGTATGTTCTGGCACAGAAATCTATCTTTTATGTGTGTGTGCTTATATATAAAATATTTTTTATATATATGTATAATATTATCTACGTTTTTGTCATTATTAATAGCTTTTTTTTTTTTTGTCTACCCAATCTGACCCAAAGTCACCGCAGAAAATTTTTCATACAAACACCTCACATACATTTGTCAGGTAGGATAGAGTAACCCTGAAGGAACAACTTGAAGAAACCCTTTGAGGATGTTAACTTGGTTTTGTTGAATTTATTTTCAAAATGCTCACTTAACCCCTACGCTGTGCAGCGTAAACCTCAGTAAGAGCCTGGACAGAATGACTGCAATTTAAGGCCAATCCTCCAAATTACATCGTGTGCAGATTGAAAAAAATATATATTGGTTTAAGGTGATTCTCAGTTCTTCAACACTGCAGGAAAACATGAGCATCTGTTCCATCAGGACACTTTTACTCCTCTAGAATTTTAATGAATATGCTCCTTTGGAAAATACTTGGTTTACAAATTTCAGCCCTCCTTCACACATGCTGAGACAGGTCCAAGTCACACACATTTTCCAATCTCATAAAAATTTCAATATATCACTTTCAGACAATTTTCAGAAAATTATTGATATTCAAAGAAATTAAAAACGACAAAAAAAGTATTTTGCAGTCAATTCAACATCTGACATTCAGCAGCATGCAGCTAACCTTTGTGTTTCCCTTTTTTCTCCTTTCTGGTGCTGCCAGTCTGACAGCTTGCAGCTGCTGCCTTGGCTTTTTTAGTTGATTTCGGAGCTTGGGCATCCACTACCACTTTTACATCTTCCTGTTCGGCCTCCTGCACTGCTTGAGAGATTCAAGGTACCCCACCAAAAAGAAAAACAGAGAGATACGAGAGAGAGAGAGAAAGAAAGAAAGAAACAGAATGAATTGAGAACTCTTTGAAGGCAAAAGAAGCAAGCAGACATCGCAGAATTTAGTATTTCAGATAATTCATGCAGAGAAGGGATTCAAATAAACCAGAAATTGCAAAGTTACAGTAAAAATAAATGAAGTGTTAGATTAACTGGGAGGTATTTCCTAACTTTTTTCCTCCTTCCAATAATATATCAGCTCCTAACTTTCAGTCCAAAAATAACATCAGAATATTAATGTGTTGCTGAGCTATTGCAGGAAGCACATTTCCTTACACTAAAGCTCTGCCAGACTGATCATCAACAGTGGCAGCATGAAGGCTGACTAGCTTTATTTAGACTTCGTAGTGCCTATGCTTAAAACCATATCCTAAAACCATAAACAAGGAATCATCAGTTTTATTTTCAAAACATATTTACACAGCCATATATACCAGAGTATCATGAATAGGACAGCCATGCATTTTATGGAAAAACTATGGCCCAAGCTAAAAACTCCTCCTACTTTGTTCCGTATGAATTAATTTTGAGAAGTCCCAGCATATTTTGCATAGCGCAAACTATGAATGTCAGCATAATTCACATAATCTTGGTAGTTTTCCAAGTAAAATGAGGCTTTATCACTTTCTAAAAGCATGACACACTTTGAGGTCAATATTTCAATCTGTGAAAGCAATGCCCAGAGCAGCTCTTTGTTCTGGCCAGACCAAGCCTTGAAGTCAAGTAACACTGAGGTTATAATGATATAAAAGCAATCACCCTTGTGAAATACAGAAAGAAATAATCAAACTTCATACCCCAAGCAAAACAACCTGTAGGCGAGTACTAAGAAATTTTAGCATCAGCTGCTGGCTGCTGTTAATTTCTAAGCCCCCAGCTTCATGTGGTCACTGTGGTGTATCTCAGAGGAATATCACCCTGGCACTAGATGCCAAGCCTCCCATCATCCTTTTCTTTTCCCCAAATTGAAGTGCTTTCTTTAAAAGAAAAAAAAAATGAAGTCCACTAAGGATCCTAACTGGAAAGAACTGGCTGCCAATAAAATTTCTTTAAAAATATCCCTGACAAAAATCATAAACCCTGAAAGGACCTAATGGTGCCCCATGATGTGTGGACAGCCGGAAATCTCCCCTTGAAGAAGGAAATTCTCTCCAAGCTTCCGGTCTATGAGGCATCTTTCCCATTCACCAAATCCTTCAGGCACATGAATGGCAACAGAAACACCAAGGGGATTCTCAGAGGAATAAGATGACATGGATTTAGCCATGTCTATGTTAACAGCAGCATACAAACCCACAGCTGCCCTCCCCAGCTCAACAGTCCAGTATGAATAGCATTACACAATGAGCATCTGAGGCATTCACTAAACACATACTCCCATTTCACTACACAGAGGAAGAGTTCAAGATTTATAAAGTATATACATGAAATCGGTAGAGGCATGAGTGATTAACAGCCTAAAAAAATGACTTGTCGCTCCCCAACTCCTCAGCTCCATCTTTATTGAACACAAATCACAAGATTGCAGTGTCTTTGCTGAGCGTTACAGAGCACTGAGAAAAGGAACAAGACAGAACCAAAGGAGTGAGTGCACAGCACGACAGGGAAAACGGCACATACAAGGCAGCATGGTCTTCTATTTCCACAGGCATGGCAGCCTTGGACTAAGCAGGGAAGCAAAGTATCCCTGCTGAACAGTCTTTAAATAGGTAGGATTGGTCAGCCCAGCAATCTGTCCTATATTTATAGCTTAGTCTCTCTTTAAAAATGAGGTTATATTCTTTCCATTGTTTTAAAGATGATAATCCTCCCTATAACTGAAATTCAGTACTTTACAAATGACCAACATTAAATGACCAGTCAGGTCTCTAAAGCCTTTTAAATACAGCCATATTCATTTATTCAGATGAAACTTAATCTACTGGCCCAAAGGAATGATTAATCAGCAAGGGATGAAACGTTCTGACATTGTTCATTGAAAAATTAAAGACTTATCTTCACCATCTTGTCAGCTGTCTTTTGATCTAACAAGTAAAAGCCTAAAGCTTTGTGAATTAATTTTGTCCCATAACTTCCAGCAAGAGATATCTGATTGTAAGCACAGTAATGGGTGCTCCAAGGGCCAGAGAAGAAAATATTTCCATTACTTTAATCTATAAGGCAAGATTTCAGTCCAGTAGCCATTCTGAGCATATACCACCACTGCTCTATATGGTAAACAGAACTTTCACACATAAGTGATGGAGGCTGCAAAATAAAATTTAAACCATGAATGTGCTGATACTACAACTGAGTTCATGAAAGAATTCGCATGGAATTTCCTGTTTCTAAAGGATGCTTTTTTGACCTGTAACATTACATTTAAATATTCTGGAATATTCTGGAATAAATCCAAATCTAATCCCAAAATACTGCCTCAACCACAAAAACCCACCATTTTATTCTTAGCTATTAATTACTCAAAAAACAGCAGACTTTGGCTAAGGCTTGTCCAATCACTAACGTTTTCTTTGGTCTCCCTGGATAATATTCACTGACAATATGATTATGTCCTTAATTGGATATTAAGAAGTTAAAAACAATGATAGCAGTAGCACAGAACCAATAAATAAAGAATTTTACATGCAGCTACAGGGATGGACTTTCCACAAATGTCACTCAAAAATGTATTCATTTCAATAAAAAAAAGGGAACTTTAAAAATCCCAATTGATCTTTATCTTAAACACTAGGAGACTACATTTGAAAATCCACTCCATTGCCCCATATTTCCAACTCCAAATTATTAAAATATTCACTCGAAAAATAAAGACATTTTTTCATTTTCTATTAGATTTGTTTGTACTAGAATTTGCATTTAGACAAGACAGAAATGAGAGCAGGATGCATTGTGTCGAGACAGAATTCCAAACAGCAAATAATGCTGGACTGTCAGACCTGATGTTTAATTCTCTTTTGGTCCCATAAATTGCAAAAAATGATTCTGAGATAAATGGCAAGCTTTCAAATAATACAGTGACATGGTTTTAATTCTAGTGTTGTTCATCCATGTTTGTTCAATCAAGTGCTGATTACTAACCTCAATATGGTATTACTGAAAATACTTTTGGGGAGACAGAAAAGAGCAAAAGTTACTATATTTAGGTTAGGTTATATAAGATTATTTCAGAATCTGAGCTAAGAGGAAAAGGTGAACAACTAACAAGTAGGCTACTAACATAGTACCAGATGAGTGCAGAATGATTGCACATCAAAGTGGAAAAGGGCACTGTCCTGGCTTTGGCTTGCACTGACAATGGTCTAACTGCTAAAAGTGTGGAAAAGAAGTCTCTCTCATTAAACAGTTCTGTGCTGGACAGCAAAGCACGTTACAGGGGCAGAGCTACAACTCACAGCCAAAGAAAATTATGCAATTTCTAAGTGAGTGAATAATCTGTAATGCAGACAACACAGAATTGAAAAAAATATATTGAAAGATAGTTATCCACACATATTCAAGTGAATGAAAATGAAAAGCATGCTTTTCCATCTGGCCTTTATGAATGTAAGTTCACGCAGGAAATTAGTTTCAAAGTACCAAGCAATGAAAATGCAGATTTTTTTCTTTTTCATTTGCATGCCCATTTTTCTTGATATGAGTACTTTGTACACTCTTCCAATCTTAGAGGAAGAAACAAAAACGATCAATCATAACTTACCAATCCCTCTCACATAAAAATGCCATGCACTAAAAGAAAACAATATTTTTGATTGGTACCTTATACGTAGAATGAAAAAAGTGAAAAATCACACTCACAAAGAAATGGATACATTAAAAACACTTCACAGTCTGCCTGGAAAACACGTCAGGTAGAAAGAAGCTGAACTAGATGGATAAGTTATGTGGTGCACATCATTGGCTCAATTCAATAAAGCAAATATCCACTCTTTTTATTAATGTCCTCTCATGGTAAAAGTGAAATCCAGCATGAGTGTCATGCAAAGAAAGCTAAAACACAGTTCAGTCAAGAGCATACTTTAACAAATCAGTGCAAATTAGTTGTCCTTTTCCTACTGTTGTCTGAGATGCTCTTCCATTTCACCATAGAAATGTCTTGCTACTTTTCTTTGTAACATTAGCCTTAGTGAATATTAATGCTTATTTGAGCTGTCATTTTTTTTTAAATCAACTTAGATTATGATACTAACTTAGCAATTTTACACTTATCTAGAAGTCAATGGATCCTATAAGTATCCAGAAGATGGGCAATACCACCATATTTTAGAGTAAAATGAAATATTTTTTATCAGTTTTATATAGAAGGCCTACAAACAAAAACAAAAAACATTGATGATAAAATCAGTTAAATACAAGGGCCTGAATTAGGGCAAGGACGCTAGTGTGTTATGTACTATTTGATTACTTAACAAATATTTGCTTTCTGATTCAAAATGCTTATAATCAAAGGCATTGCCCCTGCAACTAGCACCTTACTGTCAGATTCCAGACTCAAAAAATTTTATCACCCGTAATGTCACTGTGACTCCTTGCAGTTTCTGTAGCTAACACTGATGCACTGACCAGGCTGATTTTACAAAGGTGAAAATACTCATAAGTGAAGCTGCATGTGAACGGGCTGAGAGAAGAAGAACAAGCACACAGGAGAACTTGCTGGTGCTTGAGGACATTATCAAAAGCTCATTGCCATAAGGAGACTTTCTTTGAAAGAACAAAGGAATGAATTAAACAAAAGCTTCCTCTTAACTCCCAGGCATCTGCTGTCTGACCACTGAGCAGAGAAGAAAAGGCAGCATGTGAAATGGAGAGCTAATAGCAATGAATCAGACTCTTTGGGAAAGTAGACAACTAATAAGGAAAGATAAAATTATCCATGAAAAGCCTCTACCAGGAAGATTAAGGACAGCAAGAAATAACATAATTATTTTGAGTGCCAGGGCCCTGAGGCATTAATAGGCTTTAATTGCCCTGACGAGCCTCCCTTGTGGCCTCCACCCACGCCCTGCCCACAGAGGGATCGGTCTCAGCTCAGTCAGGGCTATGGCATTGGTCTCCAGCTGTGGTTCCTGGGATGACCCTGGTGGCACAGTGTAGGTAGCTCATCCACTCAATAGACCCCTTGTGTGTACACTGCAGACTTGACTCCTGGCCTCATCACCTTCTACCCTGTCTGGCAGTCTGGGGGGACTCCGGTTCATCCCTTGCTGCATCTGGGATTGCAGAGGATGCTGTTAGCAGCAGCCAGCTCTGCCAGCTGCATTCGGACCTGGTGGGATGATGCCCCATCCCTAAGGGTACTGCCTGTGCTGGGGTCACCCTTGTGACCAGGCTCCCTGTCCCTTTGGGAGCTGCAGACTCCTGCTACTTCCCTGACGCTGAGTTGTAACAAGTAAATATATTTTAAGTAGCAGTTTAAAGCAAAGAGAAGGGTGTTTTTCAAGCAACTTCTCTCAGTTGCCTCTAAACTTCCTTCAATTTTCCAGTGCAAAGAACCACAAAAAGACTTCTAAACCACTTGCTACCTGCTGTTCTCTGCTGCTACAGGGTTAGTTTATTTTGGAAATGTACTAGCACGGTAATGACTGTTAATAAATTAAGAAGATGCTTTAAAGGATGAATGGTAAAGAGACTGCGGCCAAAAGGGAGATTTCAGAATATATGCTTATTGGGAGTTAAGTGTTTTGCCCACATGATACTTGGAGTGCTGCCCGATCTCTCAATATTAATAGTCTTGTGCACAGAACATTCCCGGCTGTCTTCAAAAAATAAACTAACACCTCATTTCAAGGTCAGTGAAACACAGGGATGCAACACACAGATTTGATGAACACTCAAATACATGTGTTTTTAAAAGAATGGTTAATTGATGCCATCTTGTAAGTTGGCAGCTTGGCACTCATCAGAAAACCCTCTCTCACCATTCGTGGTAAAAGAGCAGAATGACACATCAAACTTAACAATCCAGAGCTATGACTTTTACCTAAAGTCTGCTCTTCAAGAAACCAGACAACCATTATATCTAGA
Organism: Anser brachyrhynchus; assembly: GCF_964034855.1. NCBI lineage: Eukaryota > Metazoa > Chordata > Aves > Anseriformes > Anatidae > Anser > Anser brachyrhynchus. Next base: position 3,629,097 of record NC_137699.1, read on the forward strand.
TGTGTTGCCAAATGTCAAAAAAGAAAAGTAAGGAAGTAATTTTGCTTTTTAACACATGGTTAATCGAAATCTGTAAATTGGAAGTTGCCATGAAAATTATTCAGAGGGTTTCTAATTGAAAACATTTTTAATTCCAAGTTAAAAAGAAAAAAGAAAAAGCCACAGCTGCAACAAAATATGTTAATATTAATGAAAGCATATCTGGCACTCATTCAAATCTCTGCCTTCCTCAGAGCTGTGAAAAGAAAAATCTCTCCCCAGTGGAAATTCACCATTTTCATAGAAATAAAATTACTCTTCCCTGTAAAAATGGTCTTTCATCATTTGCATTAAATGTAATTAAATAGTGTAATTAAACTGTTTCAGTAAGCAGCGTATCTCTGCATGTTACTTGGTTTTAGGAAGGCTTGATATGTATTTGCAATCCAGACTGAAAAAGCTGTACTTATAGCAGAATTTTGCAATGTCATATCACACTAAAATGTTTGTTCAAGTTTTTTTAAAAAAAATCAAAATAAGGGGTGTAAAGTTATATGAAAACAAACTAGCAGATGTGACTGTAAGGCATTACAAAATAGCAAGCAACATTTAATAAAAACTTTAAACAAGCAAGTAGCAATATGCCTTCTGAAGGACACTGAACTGAAAATAAACTAGGACACAAGAAAGAGAAGACGAAGCAATTTGCTATTTATCTTACACTGGATTAAATTTACTCCACTTAATAAATGACTTTGTCTTCTTTTATATACAATGTAAAGCTAATTGCAATACAAAACATTGATATTAGTTCTTATTTAGCTATTTGTAATGATGAAATAGTGTCATAGTTGTATTTGGTACTGCAATAGTAACAAAGAGTGGCTTTATTTGAGAGTGCAAGAATACCAAGGAGTTCCAAAGAGTGGCTTTGTTTGTAATAGTAGCAACTGGAGCCAAATATCACAGAAATTAATGAAAGGATATTTATTGCTTGAAATAGCAGGCAGATAATTTAGAGTCTAACCTACAAGCATGGTCCCAAAACTATATTAATAACTTAATTTCAGTGCAAATAAAAAAGGCCACTGTATTAATCTGACATGAAAACTTTCTGTTACCTTTACCTACTCAGTTTTGTCATGGACTTATCTAGAAATGCTGTCATGAAAGTATTTCTTCTGTAAGTTTGCCTGTGTTCCAAGGTGAACAGATTACATAACAAGAGGTTCTTTTCCCATTAAGTATATCCCTATAACCCCTTCCAAATAATTAAAGCAATTTCCTGCATGCTTGGTCCTATTGATCTACAGATGCTGCCACATTTCCCAGTACTTACCTGGCAAGCTGGCATTACCTCTGGCTAATACTCCAGCTCAAACCAACCACTCATGTACTGGAGCGTCAAGGATTCATTTTAACTTTGGTTGACCTGTTCAATCTAATTAATGTCACTTTCTGCAGATAACACAAATACTGTTACTGTCATTGGTTTATTAGCCAATATAACAATAACCCAAAGGTTTTAAAAAGAAATATTACAACTTGCAAGTCATTTGCAAGCTGCAGGATCTGAAAATTCTTACTTGTAGGTGAAACATAAGCAGGAACTGAAAAGCAAGAACTGAGAAGAAATTATTTCTGGGGATTTTCTGTGAACAGTGAATTCTGCAGATCTGATCCACTTCTTCAGTGGAAGGGCAACTGTCTCCTTGAGAACCACGTGGCACCCAGAGAACATAGACCATCTCATCCTACCGCCTCGTCACCTCTCTGTTCTGAAAGTATCTAGGAAAAAGTATGGTGATGCTGGCAATGCTCTTCCTCACTCTGTGGTGACAGGCTTTCAGCAGAGCCATTTCCTTATTTATTAAACTAAATAAAATGAAACTTGAAAGAGCCCTGTAACTGCTCTGTTTATTACTGAATGAAACTGGTTCCAGCATCTTCAATCCTGAGCAACACGTGTATAGAAAAGCCACATCTGTATTATCCCACGTGAGCTGCCCCAGCTGAGCTCAGCCACTGCCTGTAACTAATATCCCTCCATCCTATTGCATCTTAGATTTATGTGTACTTCAAGCTAGGTGAAGCAAAATACATGTGCGACCAGAGGACTAGCAGCAATCATCATGCAGCTCCCTGCAGAGAATCAGAATCAGCTAAGAGCTCTTTCATACAGAAAAAAAAATATGATCAGCTTAACTAGCAAAGTATGTTGTTCCACTATATCTACTTACAAATGGCTCCCCAGGCCAATGTTCTATTCCAGAAAAAAAGTGACCTTGACTTTTTACTCATCTCTCTGGTAATTATTCTGGACTGAAATCAGTTTTTACTCCAGTATAGAGTTGCCCATCAGGGAACCACTGCAGCACAGATAACTGCATCAGAATAAGCTATGGGAGTGTATGAAAGAGAATTTCCTAGCGCAGAAAACCAAACATCTCAGAATTGCTGAGACGTTGTCTCTGACCTACTTTGAGTAAAGTACCATAGAGATATCACCATACAGGCATCCAATTATTTGTTGAAATCAACAAGTGCTTTTGTGCTATGCAGAATCAATACAAGGAAAAAAGAGTAGAGGAGGAGGAGGAGGATAGGTAGAAAGAAGTGTTCTTTTTGTAGCATTTGCTGTACAGGAATTGATTTAACAAACATGCTCATCCAAGCAATGTAGTTCATTCAGAAGGCCGTTAAATCCCATCAAAGAGTCATTCTTAACTTAAAATCTGCATGCCCATAACAGAAACAAATGAACGGAAAAGAGCAGAATAGTTCTTTAGAAACAGCCCAGATGTCTCATGCATCCGACACTCCCACATACAAATGTTTTCATTGAAGGGGAAAAAAAAAAGTGCCAACCCCGAAGCTGAATACTGTAGTTAAAAATGGTCATTAAAACCTAACTACATACCATGCAAACGCTGTATCCTAAGACACTAAGCACATGCCCAGAGAAGACCACACCAAAAAAGGATACTTCTGGAGTTCTTATAATATTTTCAAGAGCAATGTTCCTAACAAAGGGTTTTACAAGGTGATAAAACACTTTATTAAGTAACTAAATTCTCCTAAATTGGCTTTTGCTAACTGCACAGTTTATTGCAAGGACAGCTATCCCCAAAAGATTAACAAACTAGGTTGTATATGAGAAATGTTACCGTATCTTTTTGCTTCTCTGAAAGCTTGTGAAATATTGAAAAGGTTTGAGATAAAAATGTAGAACAAACTGATTTAAGGAGAAGAGATTAGTAAGTATTCCCGTAAATGGTGTGCTATAACGTAACAGGAAGGGTCATGTTTTACCTTAAGAGAACAGTTAATCTCACTTAAGTCAGAAAGTCCACTAAAGTCCACTATGGTGCAAACTGTTGCAACATCTAGTTCAATTAATGTAGATAAGAAATATGTTACCATTTATAGCATGATAATGTCTGTTTTTCTGAGCTGTGAAAATTAAAACTTCACTCTACTGAAAGGACAGTACCTCTGTACCATACAATACTATTTCTTAGATAACATTTCAGTACCTTTGATAAGCTATTATGAGTGAAAAGCAAGGAGAGGAAATTTGTTTTGTTGATTTACTTAAACTACCCCTTTGTCCTTATAGCATAAACTTAACTTTGAGAGCATTATACTATGACTTGCAGTAAATATGCATGCAGTAGGTGATATTCATATACCATGATATATGGTGCTGCTGTTGCTGTTAAGATATGATTCAACCAATGGCGCTTGTTCTTCTGAATGTTTCGTTCTGCGTGTTCTTGTGCGACTGTCCACGTTGGACTGAACCATTAATGGCTCCTGGCGTTTTTTTTTCTGCTTCTGTTCTAGCAGTGCTCGCTGAGGGAAATACAAAGAAAAGCATCTGTTACTGGACTCCAAACAACAGCAATCTATGATTAAAAACAATGGATATCTTTACACCTTCCAAGTTTTAAAGTGGTGGGAATTGGCAAGTGGGATATTGGGTTATATTGGGTTATAGAAAATCTTTCCAAAAAAAAAAAAAAAACACACCACCAACCCACTGCTAAAACACCTTCTGCTGCAAACAGCAAATAATTAAAATAGATCTTTCTGAGCAGTCTACCAGCTGTCAGAGCTTGCTTGGAAATAACCCTTGGGAAAACAACAGTGTGAGAGTACTGGCTGTGAAGCAATGCGAGGGTGAGCAAGGGCATGAGGCATGCAGATGCCAATTTAAGTTTCTGTAAATCAAGAGCAGAATCTGCAAACTAGAATCAAATGATAATGCTGGACATGAGCCTAGTCTAACAACTATACAAGATGAACTTTAATTAAACACTTGAATTTCCCAGTTACACCTGTGGAAAACCAAAGCAATACTGATAGGAAGCAAGGAATTATCCTAGCAGCCTAAAAAGTCTCTTCTCCCAGATGCTTTGTTCAGCATCCAATGGCACCACAGGCACCTCTCTGTTTGAGACCTCCTCCATAACCCCTGAGACCAGAGCTATTAATTTTATGTACCCATTTCCTTGCCATCTCCCTGCTCCTATACAGTGATTTTTTTTTTGCTTTTAGAAGGGAAATGCAATAAAACTGAAGAACAAGAATGGAGAATGGAGTCTTTCAGCTCCATAAGTTGTCTGGAACACTCTAACATGACTCCATAAAGGTCAGAATCTGGTGCAGGATTATGGCATAAGTACAAAGAATTTGAATTTGAAAATGAGATTCTGGTAGACATGCAAGCTAATAAAACGATGGGAGAAAAAATGGATGTAACAACATAAAATTAAACTCACAAGATTTGACTATAAACATGACAAAGGTTCATGGAAAAGGCACCACAAAATAATCAAAGGTGAAATGGAAACCTCAAAGCCCATTAAAATTTAATGGCAAAATTCCCGGAGATTTCAGGGAAGAGATTCTGAATCACTTTATGTATGCATCATGTAGGAAAACAGTAGCAAAATAGACAACGTGGCACATAATGCCACTAGTTTACTAATTACACAAGGGTTAAATCCATGGAACAAAAAGGAAAAGATGTAAAAACTCTATGGTAAACCTCTGCTAGCTGACATGTATGCCAGAACCTCTTGCCCTTTCTGGTCCATCAGATGGAGAACACATTTTAAGTCAGCTTAAAACAAGTCCAAGACAGTGGAAACGATAATCACTCAAACTGCGGTCATAAGAAAAATCTCAGAAGTTAGACTTCTACATAAGCTGTAACCTCCACAGACTTCTCATTTGCATTCCCTAATCAGAGGATATAATTTTCTTGCAGGATGTATCTATTGATTACCAGGTATATGTGTTGCAGATTTCAGTACTCCAAGTTTTAGACTTAAAGCAAGAAAGTCCCCTCCAAAATCTTACCTGCCTGTCAAGCTTCTGCTGACGCAGGCTGCTTCCCTCATCATCCAGAACACTGCAAAGAAAACAAGTACATAATTAGAACAAATTTATCACTCAAAATAAACACCAAACAGCAATCACTGAAGCCAACTCTCTCAAGAGTTACTTATGTAAAACTTCCACTGGGCTCCATAGAAGTTTGCCTGTCCCAACTTGCAAAAGTTGGCTCAAGAGAACTTAAATGCAGTCCGTGAAAAAACAAGAAAAACTCCGGTTCACATGAGCCTCAATAAAAAGTTTATATTCAGCCAGATCACAAAGAAATGCAAAATCCACAGTCTACAGCTTGTTTTCTTCTCCACTGTCTTCTAATGAAAATGTCAATGTATGCCGCAATGGGATTTGAGTAAAAATTTGCATACAAAGCATACAAAAACTGAAGAGTGTTAGAGATATGCTTAGCAACTCAGCAGTATTTAAAATTGCCTTAGGAAAATTAACCGTCTAATTTTTGCACGCTGAAAATCAGAATTTATTCCCGAATACCTGAAAAGTTGCACTTACTGCCATGCACTCAACTTCTAGAGACTGTCGAGACAAACGGTATTGTGCCACTGCCTTATTTCTTCCTGCTAATTGTTACTAGTTGGCAGATTAGCTCCTGTGCATTCAATTGTTTTCATTATTTAGATGTTAAAAACTAATGGCATTGCAATCAGAAAATTATTTTTATGATATATTTTATCAAACTACTGACTACGCTTTATTTTTCTGGAAAACAAAGGTTTCTATTGTAAGAACATTATGGTTAAACTTTGAACATAGATAATTAAACCTTTTAAACAATAATATATCGCCTACAAGGAATATAGTGCTATAGAACAACAACAAAATAGCCTTACAAGTAGAATTAATTTCCTCTTACAGCACTTAAAAATAAAATAATAATAAAGCCTCTTTCCTATAATCATTCTTAACGATTAAAAAGAAAAAAAAAGCAACCCAGGACAAACAAACCTGGATTCTGACATACATACAACCAAATTGTATTGCAATGGAAATATCAAAAAATGTGACTTCCCACATATTAATATATACTCTCTGGGAGACAATCACCATTATAAGAGTTAGCAGAGCTAATATTGGCATCCAAATGGTCACCTTTCCAATACCAGCTTTATCAAGACCTATAATTAGGCATTATTGGTAGCATCAGCCTTTAAAGATTATACAATGGTTGTTATCTTGCAAAGGCTGATGTTCTAAAAAATGAAACTACACTGTACAAGCACCTGGGGAAGGAACTTATGCAGTCTCTTGTAGAAGTAACGTACTAGAGAAAAAAAAAAAAAAAACAAAAAAAAACCACAAAAACAAACAAACAAAAACCCACAACACTCTCACAAAAGTGTTCTGCTTTATATCAAGCATTCTTCGTTAAGAAAGTAAAACTACCCAAAGAGATACCTTTGGACTAACAGTTGAGTAAGAGATGCCAAGTATAAACTTTCAGGCCTAATGGCCTGAACAAATCCTCCTCATTTAAGATAATGCTTGAAAAAAGCCCAAAACATGTAACGATGATAGTACAGATCCTAAGAACTGCAGAGGCAGCAACACATAGACAGCTGTAATAGTCAGAGAGGTCAAGGGCCAATACTGCTCCACTCCACCAGTCATTTGCGGAGCTAAGGAGAAAACTCTGATCTCTTCTCTCATCTTCTGCTTTATAAATCAGGCTGTGCTGACTCCCTCAGATACATTAAATGAGATATATATAAACTTCTCAGACATTCCCATAAAGCACCAGTTCAGTAATTATCTTTATGTGAATATAATGGTTTCAGTGCTACGCTAGATTGGCTATAATTTTAAAATCCCTATCACAGACAAGGTGTCTAAGCACTCAGGATGTTTCTAGCTTCCTCTGCTTTCCCATTGTAGCACATCCTGGCATAACACACTGCGTGGAACAATGGAGCAGGGAAAGGTCCTCGGTCCTGTTCTGAACCTCCCGTGACCCCCGGGAAGCCACAACAAGCTAATCTCAGGGTCAGGTAAACAAGCACAGCTCCACAGGTCTCTTTACGCCTGAACCTTACTACAGTAAACGTGGCTGTGTGAGTAACACCACAGCAAGCACCAGGCAGAGGAAGGGTGTGATTTGCATTGATTCAGCATTCCATGAATGCAAAGCAACTATCAGACATGCTGAAGGACTGCCAAAGAAATGAACTTCCATCCAGAAACTGTGGATGCCACAACACGAAAACACCTCTCCATATAACACTTTTACTCCAAGGCACAGTTTTTAAAGCCTCTGAATACATGCAATTGAAGCTGACACCAAGAGCAGCAATGCCTTGAGAACCAGCTGAGAAATTCTTCTGCAACTTCTGCCTTTCCTTGCGTGACTCGATATTTTATAAAGTTCTGGGTTGTTTTCCACAATCTTGTTGTAAGTATACATTTAACTGCAAGCCTTACCCTCACATTATTTAAGCTGCAATGCTCAACGACTAGAATTGAATGCCAGCTTTCTTCACTGATACCAACGTTCATCGGAATACAGTTATTTCGTCAATTCTCTCTCCCTTCAGATCTCTGGAATTGTACTAGAATGCCTTACTGCCACCAGAGAGCTACATCATTCTCCTGCATCCTTCACAGCATAGACAGGGCCTTATAAGTAATCAAAATACCACCAACTTTATTTTAACAGTTACTTAATGCCAGCATCACTGAAAACCTGTAGTTTTGCCCTTTCTTGATGCCTAAATAATACTTATGCAGGCCCAAAGAAGAAAAGGATCCAGTGCAGCTTAGATATTCTTCAGTTATAATAGCAGAACACTCTAGTTTGAGACTGTGCTCTTTGTTACTATTTTCCACGGGACTAATGAACCTTGGAATTGCTGATTAACAGCCAGTATTTCACATTCCCTGATTTTCAGTGAAAGAACTCTCCTGAGACTGGGCAACTTCCAAGATTTACCATAAAGGGATATTAGGCTTAAAACAAACAAACAAACAAAATGCTTTATTTATTTCTAGATCAATTCCATCAGGCCCTCTTGCTGCTTTAAAAACAACTGCAGCGGACTCTGAGGTGCAAGAGTGTTGCCACCACTGAAGTGATCCTTCCTCACACAGTGAAGCCTTGCAGAAAGATCTAGCAGATGATCCTGCCCCTGCATCTGGCAGTTCACGTACTCTGGCAGATGCTCCAGGAGCTGAAACACAGCAAATTTACCCTTTCCTTTCTTTGGAAAACACCAAAGTCTAGGAGCAGCAGTCTTTGCCCCTTCTGGTCTTTGAAAAGAACAGAAACCCATTGTTCTTCCTCCTGGAAGAAGGGGAGCAGGGCAACAGCATTGTCTGCACCCCAGGCTGTGTGCACGGAGAGGACCCAGACCATCCTGCACAGATTCAGAAGCAGCAGTGGTTTTATTGCTCCATGGTCAAAATAAACGGGATGGCCACAGACCAAAGGTCCAGTGCAGTGCAAAAACTACAGCTGCAACACAGCAGGATCACTACAGGAAATAATTTCATAGAGATTGAAGCAGTTAGAACAATTCTGCCTACATGTTTGATGGGATGCTAGAAAATCCCAGCAGTAGCATGAAACTCAGTCAGTCTTAACAGAGAAATAAACTTTATAATTCATGAAAATTACGTTGCTGAAGAGAACTCACGCATATTAACAATCCGCTGAGCATACTGAAGCATCCTGAAGATCCACAAAACTCATTTTTACTTCTATTTGACCAAGTATCAAGTATCCACCTAGCATCTTTGCCATTACTTTGACCCCATTTAAAAAGGAAAAGCATTTTAACACTGTGGATTATATTGTTTAAAGTATTTCAGGTCTGCAGTAATACAGTCTAGTCCAAATTCAGTTAACAAATCAGAGCGTGTATATATTTCCTTGTAGATAGTGATTCAAACGAGATTCATCCATCTATGCTCAAATTGAGCAACTTATATAAACTTTTATAGTAAACTTTTATAGTTTACTGTATGTTGGGCTTAAGAAGAAGTTAAGCCTACAGCTATATATTGTAGAGATTCATATTGGCAGACAGGTCCAAGACCCACAGGATTTGAGCATATTAAAATATAGATAGCATTATTTTCAAATTGTAACATGGCATTTGAATCAACTGTCCCCCATCCTATTTTCTAAAGGGAACCACATTACATGAAAAATTGCCTTTTTGTCAAAGTATTACTTTTTATACCACTCTTTAAGACAAACAGGATTTCTAAACTGCTGCATGTCATAAAGAAGAAAAAATATAAGAACACATTTTAGTATACCTAAACCTCTTCATAAATGATATTCCTTTAAAAAAAAAATAGAAAGAAACTTGAAAACAATCAGGTTTTAAGGATGAAGGCTAAAAATGATTATGTGAAGATCCTCAATTTACTTGCTACGTTTTCATGTAATTTCACATGATCTGATCTTGATTTAAATAAAACTGGAAAAGCCTTAGTTCAAATATAAAATTTCACAGTGAGTACTTCAATTTTTCTCTTTGAACGTGCAAACTGCTCACATTTCAGTAAGCCAATGCAAGGAAAAAGAACTAATGAGATGTTTTTGATTAAAACTTGCAAGATGCATGTAGTCACTAATTTATTCATATATTATTTTTTAAGAATAAGCCTGACATCATAAAGCAGCTCTATTGTTTCTGCCTCACAAAGGAGGCAATGTTTTTGTTCCTTCCTGACACTGTTTCATGGAGGAACATTTTCCACGGCAATAACTTTTTGCCAGGACAAAGGTCCGAAACCATATCACAACTCTGCAGTCCAGCACTAGTTGCAATGAGGAAAGTTCCTGTACTAACAAACATACATACTACCACTAAACTTTCCTATACTGTTCAAAAGTGTCACTCTTGCATTTTCTTCTTCTGCTGTTTCATGGCAATATTATTACTAGCAATAGCACCCCAAAACTCCATGTGAAATCAGAGGCTGTTGTACAAGCAAGACAAACATGCGTGATCAGGGAAAATTCCTAAAACAAACAGCTTACATTTTAAAAAGATGATGGTTTGGGTAAGAAATTATTACTCCCATTTACAACACTAAACCAGAAGCAATAGAAAATTAGTTATTTTCAGCTCAAATTTCTTCTGCCGTACTGTCAGCTGGAATTCAAAAACTATGGGCGATGAAAACAAATAGAAAAAAAAACATACCATACCACACTAATCTTCAAGATCACCCAGACCTTTTCCATGCACTCTTACTGTGAAGAAACCCGATATGTTGCTGCATCAAGAGAAGTAGGTTATGGGATCTTTGAGAATAAAGCTGACTCAAAAGGATATGAATGGGTGTAATGTGCCATTTGAGCATTAAAGTCTCCAAAGACATGAAATGCAAGTATGCAAAGAGACAGCACTTGGCTCATAGGATACCATCTGTCATGTTCAGCCAATTACACTCCTCTGTAATCTCCATACCTCGATAAAATCTCTGTAGTTCCATAAAACCCGGCTGCTCTGAATAACGTTACTGTTAAGCCTTTAGGAGCCAGTTTTCCAGCAGCACTGAAGGCTGGGGAGCCTGCAGGCTGCAGTCATGCTCCAGACGGAGTGGCACACACTTAGGTTCTTCAAACCACTGACATTCAGTGAATTCCCTACCAGAATTTTCTCTATAAAATCACAGCACTTCAAGTTCCCGCATTAACTAAGATCTGCTCTCCCATGTACGACATATACTGAGTTCACCTGAAGCCACTTTTTATGTATTAGATACACAGAATAGAATTAGATACATACTACAGAGTATTATTATATCAGACACACACCCTAATCAAAGACTTTTAAATGAAACATATCCTCCTGAAAGCCTGTGAGGGATCCCCTCTAGCTAGGAATCACCAAGATGTGCTGACCCCAAAGCAGTTGCTCAGTCATCTGATCTGGAGCAAAACCCACAGCTACTATCTCTATGGCAAAACAAGTAACTTCTTTCGTGGGCTATCTAAGCAAGCAAAAGTCTAACCACCTTCTTCACTGAGGAGTAAGGCAAGAGCATTCAAGCTTAGGTTGCCCTTCTACACCCAGGAAGGAAGAGCCCCCTGCAACAATACAAACAGGACCGTCTGTCTGAATGGGACCTGGGGTCTTGGTGGACAGCAAGCTGGTCATGGGCCAGCAGGGTGCCCTGGCAGCAAAGGCAGACTGCAGCATCCCAAGCTCTGTTGAGTGCAGTGTGGTCATTAGATCCAAGAAAGTGATAGACATCTTTCCCTTTTTCTGTGCTTGCGAGACCCCATACAGTTTTCCTTCCTCCCTGGTACAGGAAAGATGTTGATCAACTGCAGCAAGGCCAGTGGAGAGCAACCAAGGAGGTCAGTGGTTAGAGCACTTATACTGTGAGGAGAAGTAAAGGGAGCTGTGCTTGTTCAGCCCTGGAAGAGCCAGCTTCGGGGAGAGACCTAATCATAACCTTCCTCGGCAGTTTTCAAGACCTAACTGAGTAAAGTACTGAGCAACCTGGTCTGACCTCACAGCAGACCCTGCTTTGAGCAAAATATTAGACAGGAGACCTACAGAGGTCCCTTACAGTGTGAAAGATTCTGTGAAGTGCTTTTTCAGATGTCACACAGAAAAAAAACGTCAGTGGCCCATCTCAGCTACACAGCAAATTACACAAACGGATTAACTGAAAGGAAACATAACAGGAACATACACTCATAGCTATTTTAAGTCCACATAGGCAATTGCTAAACTAAATTTCAGCCAAATCCTCAGCATAACCACATAACTTACATTTTTGTTATGTTTTAATTTGCACAGTTCATCAAAACAGACCTGTTATGACTTCAGAGGCACATGAAATCAACAGAAATTGCAGAAATTGTCTTCTAAACATTTCACTCAGAAAATAACAAAATAAAAAGAACATCAGAGTCAGGTAAATGTATATTGGAAGAAAGGTGTACTACAGGCTATATATAACTGAGCACCAGCCAAGGGCAAAGCAGTCCCACAGAATCTGAGTGCTGCTGGGAACAACAGGAGCTCTACAGATTCAGTAGATATACTTTGTATTAATGAGATCTGACTTTGAGCTCAATCAGAAAACTGCAACTCGCCTTCCAAGAACAAAAGTGTAGTCACTGGGAAAAAGAAGCTACAGTTTAGGATCTGAAATGTCTAGGCTGATGGCTTTCGGTGAGGATACTAAGAAACCAGGAAAAGATCTAACGAGGGGAAAAGCAAAACTATTCCCTAAAGCACATTACATGTTTTAAATAACCTGAACTACAGGGTTGCCACTATTGGCCTGGAAAGATCAGTTGAACTAATATTTGTACAGATTCATTCTGTGCAATTACAAAGCGGTGAGTAAGATAGCACACAGCAGTAAATTGCAGGTAATGAAAACAACACCTAAGGGAAGAGTAGATGGCTGGGCTATTTCTTCCCCTCCCTGAGCATGCACAAACCCTGAATGCAATGCTAGAAAGAAAATCTATGTCCCATAAGAGAGAAACGAATTTAATAAACACAAATGATGGAGCACAAACACAGGATAGCCTTTGGGCATTATGGGAGCTACACTAAAATTATATTTAAAGTAGATCAATAAGAAGTGCCTGAATAGGAGCAAACTGGAAGGAAAAAAAAGAAAAACAACTGATCTGGAGATATACTGCTGGCAATGTAGACTGATCCAGATGACAAATGACATGACTTTCAGGAAGTACGTTTATTGCAAACACATTGCTGCCTGCCACAAGACATATTCAGCCCTAACAGTCAGGCTGACCTCTATTTCAGTACCAAAATTCAACCAAGCTTAATCATTAAAGCAGTAAAATACATGGAAAAAAGGAAATCAACCCTTTAAATATACACAGCATCCTACCACAACAAACAGTAAATTAAATGAGCAGAAACTAGGGAAAAGTACTGTTTGGATAAGGAGACTGCACTCAGACATACAGTGTAGAACAAGAGCTCTCAGCCCGGACCTCAGAGGAGCACAAGGCCAGTAGTGCTGCACTGGAAAAGGATGCTGCCTGAAAGAGACCTCTGCGACTGCAATATGGAAAGGACTGTGAACCACTGTGATCACGAGAAAACCTGCATAAGATGACTGCTGGCTCCCTTTTCTCCCTCTCTTATGGCTGTTCCATTAACCATGTTTCTGTCCAGTGTGTAGCATGCTAGACCTATTTTACACCAATTGGTGTAACAGTCCAAGACACCTATAAAACAAGATTAGCAGGTCTTAACTCCCCTTGGAAACAGCTTCATGATACAAGGATGAAGCATTACAGGTACAGTAACTAAAACAATGCTGGCCTTTAAAGTAATTAAACTAGCGTTTAATGTTCTCTCTTTAAATGTTCAACGAAGAAAACACTGATCCCAGCTGTGTGCTGCGAGGGCACAGTAAGGACTTTACCTGCAATAGGCAAGTAAACACAGGCACAAATATGTAGGTCCGCTACCCTGCTGCTGAAAGAGCTGTCTGAGGCAATTCATTAATGCAGCATCTCACTAACAGATCCCACCGCTTACCTATGCATGTAGGACAGGAAAAGATACAGATGTATTTATTGGATTCTTAAAGGAATAATAAAACTAAGTGAGCAATTTATTGAAAACGTGAAGGGGAAGAGACTAGCTAGTCTCCCTTAGCTGCTTAACCATCAAAACTGAAGAAAAACATGGCAAGAATTATGACGGATAGAACTCGTAAGTGAAAAAGCCAAGCTCCTTTTTCCTTGTTACAGGTGCTTTTACAGTTTCTATAGAATAAAGTTTTTAAGGGAATACATGTCACCTTATGATAAAATACTAACACTGAAGCAAAATATTTTGTCACTTTTTCCCCACACACATACTATCTTTACAATCCAGTCGAGGGATTTTTTTATTTTATTTTTTTTTATGGAACTGAAGAAAATAGATTTTTCATTTTGGTTTGAGTTTATTGTCTGTAATTAACTTCAATAGAAGTAGAAAAGTGTAATAAGTTATGATACTATATAGAATCTTATGTCATAGGACACATGAGAAGAAGTAAGAAATACTGCTTTTTAGCACATTTTAGGGGAAAAAAAACTAACTTATGCTATTACTGTATTACCGTGATCGTACTTTAACTCCAACTATGCTGGCATGTATTTTTATGTTATAGCCCTTATAAGAGCAAAATGCATTCACTACATGTACAAGTCCATGGAAATGTCACATCAAGTAACAGTCTCAACATTGTTATGCAACATCCTTCTTTTTGTTGCAAACTAAGATACATACATTACAAACACTTTAATCATCATCTTTGATTTTTGTAACTTTTAACTGTACTCGCTAATTTGAATTCACATACCAAGTCTGGCATACCAGCTTTAAATATTTCCAATAAATTAGACAAATTTAAAACACATGAAACATTTGCCATTAGAGTATTTATTTATTGTTATTTCCATCTTCATTATGAATCAGAAGAGTCCTGGCTGCACTTTGTCATGACTACTCTGTGACCATTTTTGTTACATCCAAGCGCCCTGTGGCACCTTTTTCCTAAGTAGGAGTACTGAAGTAAACAACAGTAGGAAGCACAAAGAAGGCTGAGCTCTTCTGGCTCAAACCAACAGGATCATTTCAGCTGTTCAGCTAATATGTCTCAATAAAACTTTTTAAGTTTTATGGAGCTTCCCACTCCTACCATGAAAACTATCACAAAAACAAAATCTAAAACAGTATTTGTCCTTACAGAAAACTCCAAGAGTTGATGGAAATCTAAACATACATATGTACAAATACATATATATATATATATAAAATACATAAAAATACAAAAATGGGAGAGCAAGAACATGGAAAAATACTAGTATTATTTTTCATGACAGTTTGGAAAACTACCGTCATTCATTGGTATGACTCAAATGCTGGCTTCTTTCAGCACTGGACAGTTAACTGATATAGCAATCTTTCATTTCAAGACATAAAACTTTTCTCTGTAACACGTATGACACACGCCAAGGACGTGTGGTGCCAGCAAGAAATGAGAATTCCAGGATAGGCTGTGGTAGAGGAGTCAGACTGCAAGCAGACTCCCAGTTCCAGTGAACTGGAAATTGGTGTCCCCTAGGAAAGCTCTGGATTTGCAGCTGAAAATCTCTCCTCTGAAAGAATTTTTCTGTGGTTAACATGGTATGCTTTTTCAAATAACCTTTTCATTCCTCTCTCACTCCAAAATTACCCTATTTTAAATGTAAAATTCCCAGAATATGTTGAAAATGTTTAACAATAACATTTTGCACTAAATTATCTGTACAATATATAATCACATGATTTAAGAGCTGTAAAGCTTGAAGGATCTGTGATTAAGAATTCAGCAATATACAGCTTATCGTTGACACAGTTGTCAATTTAACGGAAAATTAGGAGTTATCATGACTCAACTCATTCATATTTCTAACTGCAAGTAACCTTTCCGAATTACTGTTCTAGGTCTGAAAAAATCTTTACATAAATAGCCTGAGTGGTACTGTATGAGGCACTCCATCAGTCCCCCAAGCAAGACATTTCAGACTCCAGATCATTATTTTCATTATATCTGAAAACAACTGAAAATAGTCTGATACGTTCACACCACTTAAAGAAGTTTCAGGGTTCTGATCCTCTACAGACTAATAAAATTTCTTATTGCTGGACATAAATACTGCCACTGGAGACAGTGGACTGCTCACATGGCTAAATATTTGCAAAATAAATGCTTATAGCATGTGAAATTGTGGAACACCAAAAAAAAAAAAAAAAGATGATAATAAATTGTTCATTTTTATCTGTTTTGTAAACTACATATCAAATACTCACCAGTTGTCAAATATTCACCAGTTCCATCAAACAGTCATGAAAAGGAAGGAAAATCAAAACAAACCAAACAAAATCAGCAAGATGTTTGTTTCTGATTGGTTTCGAAATCTTCCAAGATTTGCACATATATTTTAGATGCAAAAAGAGTAGGCATTTCTTTAATATAAGGCATGCACAAAATAATTAGATTAACAAGGGTGTGCCAACTTCAGGGGTTTTTTGTTTGTTTGTTTTAAATTGGCAAGCAGCTATCATCCATAAATTGTAACAAAAATATCCAAAGGCATTAGAACAAATGGGAGATTTCAGCACTTAACCAATCTACTATTTCTACACTGTTCTTACCAGAGTTGAGCATTATTTTTCTTTCATTGTTTGACAATTGCTAAGCTAATAGAGCACCAGGTTTTATAAAACAAAGGAGAGCTATCATATAAACTACATGCATATTTTGCCAGTCATGGAGTACTACAGATTTTCAGTAAAATTTTGACCTGCCAAATATAGGATATGTATTTATAGATACGATATCCAAGAAATTAAGCAGCATAATTCTCATTAAGGTTGTGCCATTAATCCCTGCACACAGTGTATTGAAAACTCACACTCAAATGTTGTATTTCTACATATTGGTAGAAATTACAGTCCTCCAGAATCAGATTATAATTGCATAGGATTGCAATTGTACATTTTGTCAGTTCCTAGAAACAAATGGAAAGCAAAATCTGCAGTTTTAATGGGTGTTTTCATGCTAAATACAGATACTGAAAACATTGCAGTTCATTTACCAATTAGACAAAACTTGTTTCCCTTGTCTTCTCTTTTCGGTACATTCTGGGCATATTATGAAACCACAAAAAGACAGATATAAATTTAAGGGTTAGAAATAACATAGGAAAATCTACTTACTATATAGAACAAAAAAACTCTCCTTTTGAAAACTTCAATTAGACATACAGAAGATTGGGTGTCACTAT